>NW_019384558.1:312471-324604 GCF_000671375.1 Centruroides sculpturatus
TTGATTGTATTAACTTGATTCTTTAGATATTGAAAATTAAATAAATAACATTATGTTAATTTAAGCGTACAGAAACGTTGCTGTTGTTCCAGCAAAAATCTTATTTTCACTTTACCGAGTGCATAGTAGGTAATGTGCAGATTACCTAGATACTCTGCACATTACCTAGGTAATTTGAGAAATAGAACAATTTTAGCAACTTTAACGGATTACCCTAGTTAATGTGCAGATTAGCTAGGTAATGTGCACATTAATGGATTTCGAGCTTTAGCGGTAACATATATAATCCGAATTTAAGAGGCATGCAACTATATACAATATATATACACTTCATGCCATTAGATCCAAAATGTAAAACTATCTTAATAATTTAGTAATATATACTAATTTAAATTTAAAGAATTTATACTTTAAATTGTAGTAATAATCAATTCAATTATTGTATAACTTAAAATTTCCTTTTATTTAATGATTTGATAGCCAATTATGCTATATTGAAGTATACAATCTAAATAAATAAATGTAAGTTAAGTAACCAAATCACCGAAGATGATGATAAGCAATTGCAAGGTGATGAATTTGAATTTATCAATTTTAGTAAATTTATCAATGTCGAAAGTTGAATCAATTTAATCTAATAGTTGGCAAAAAATTTATATTTATCTAACATTCATACATCACTGAATTTTCAACTGCTGATGGTCCAGCAACTCCTTTAATCTGGATAAAATTATGAGATAGAACTTGAAAGTCCCATAGCCACCAGCCTTACTGGGCAGCCACAGATGACATTGTGCGAAGGACATGCTTATTTACATTATTTACACTGCCCTTGCTGATGGTGATATGGCAATTTTTAGATATTCTTAGTTTATTTTGCTACCTTAACCTTAGCTATGACTTCTAAGAGAGAAGAGAGTCAAAATGTAAACACCAGTCTATATCAATCCAAGATAAAGTAGTACTGTTGAAAAAATGGACCACGGTATTTCAGTCCATAAGCTGTGTGATATCTATAACATTTGTTCATCAACTGTTTATAATATAAAGGTCAGATATAATAATGAGTACAGAAACAAAATTGTCAGTTTGCTTATTATTATTTGTGACCATGGTTAGTCCAGCAAAATAAAGACTTTGGAACCAAAGTTCCAGAAATTTGGTGGTGGTGTACCTATACAAAAAAAGTTTATTCATTCAATAACTTGCTCACCGATATAAAATTTTTCAGTATAAGCAGACTTTTTATGGAGAAGTGCAATTGAAGAGAGGCCATTGAATATATTACCAGAAAAATGCAAAATCTGAAAAAGTAAAATAGATTCTGTGCTATAAAATATCAAAGTGTAATATTCAACAGTTACTGTATACAATAAAGTATGCCCAAGTACAGTAGACCCCTATAAAATGGGTTCATATAATACGGATTCGTATATAACGGTGAAAAAATTGCGATCGTATTCATATAAACAGGCTAAAAGAAACTCATATGATACGGTAAAATGTCATCACCAACTCATGTCATGACAGGATTGGTCAAATCTAGACCAATAGCAGATATGTAAGGTCACTGACTTTAGGGGGCAATACGTTAATTGCATGTCAGGAAAACCTAGGGTCAAACTGTATGTGGGTGGTGGTGGTAGGAGACAAAGATGACAAGTGTCTTACACGAAAACTGTTTATTTTGACATAAGGTTAACTTACATAATTACAATAACAATGTGATCTAGATCGGCTTTGGTGGGAGCTCCTTGATGTCGACGAACGGGCACTGACTGGTGTCCCGGGCTTGACAGGAGAGTGTCCATTGCACAGGGGCCTCTGTCTCGTGATGTTGCGGATGCACATAGATTTTGGTCACTGGTGGAAAACCTGGTCCGAGTGGAACCACCGAGGATTGGCTGAGAATTCCTCTTCGGAGAGAAGCGGCTGAGAATCTCCCTTTTGTCCTTGAGATTCGGGGGTTTTATAAGATTTTCCCTGAATCTCACCCTTTTGATTGGTCCTGTTCACCCTCTCCCTTACCCTGATTGGTCATTCTTTTGTTTCTAGGCGAAACTTGAGACCAATCCGGGTCTGGAAAAGGTCGGAGAGGTGATGACGGGGCTTTTAATGTTTGCGCTCATAATTTTCTCCGTTATGGCCCTTCTCTCGGACATCTTTGAACTTAAACAGTCCACCAGATGTTCCTGTGGCTACTTATCCCCTACCACATTCAGATTTAACAGATGTCCCTTTTGTTCTTAGACCCCCCTTTTTCTCGCTTGCTTCGACCCGACATCTGTTCGCGAGCATCTCGACAAAGCTCTCTCTCTCTCTGTTGACATTCCCCGTTGTTTATCATCGCGTCGTGTTTGTTTTACAATTCGAAAAAGTTCTCATTCCATCTGGGTTCTGTCATTAACACACCCTCTTGACCCGATTCTATCTTCGAAATTCTCTGACGTAAAAGTTTCGTAATTAGTCTAAATTTCGATGCGCTTTTACGACCCTCACAGATATTGCACAAACCGTTGAGTTTAAACAAGCAGCGGACCTACTAAAAACCATTTATTATTTAACATCTGTAAAAATGATATTTATATTAATGATGTTTCCAAAGTTCAGCAAATTTTTCACGGAAAAATAATTTATCAGGAAACATGTGCCCGCCGTTCGATGCGTTGCTCCATGACGAAAACAAGCTTAAGCAATGGCATCGTCGAATGGTGCACACTTGGTAAGTAATCCTACAATTTTTTGTTTATAGCATAGTTTATATGGATTATTCCCAAAAATTTATACGTGTTTTGGAAATGTTGAGTCAAATTAGTCTAGAATCGATTAATTTTATGGAAGAAAGCCTTTCAAACAGCTGTAGTCTGTAAACTGCATACGTGCCAGGCTGTGATTGGCTCACGTATTTAAGGACTCATACAACATGAATTTCAAAAAACACGGAACATATCTACAGTGTTATAGGGGGGTCTACTGTAATTAATTTTAAGTATCATTATTATTTTCATAAAATATTTATTATTATTAACAAACAGAAAAACTGTATAATATTGTAGAAGAATAAAAAAAAAAAAAAAATAACCAAAACTCCATCATAAAACAATAATTCACTGAGAAAAATGTATATCTGCCTCAATATACAGAAAACCTTCCTATCATCCTTTACTTATTTCTGTGATATCATACAATTTATTCTTCCATAAAGTGACAGTCTTCAGAGCCCTTGTCAGAAGTGTCTTCATACACATTTCCAATCATGACTGAAGATGTAATTTACTTAATTACATCTCCAGCACAATGTGACTACCTAACATCCTAGAATCATCAAGTATCTAATAAACTACTTTTTGCAGCCCAAACATAACAACAATACAATGGATAGGACACAGAGGACTGTGACATATAACCAACATTTGAAAAGGACTTACCTGAAAATTGTGAGGGCCAGTAATATTTCTATGGCTTTTAAACATAATAATCTGTATACTCCTTGTTGAAAAACTCTAAAGATAGTACCAAGGACCTTCTTCTCCCAAGCATTTACTCCATTCCAGTTACTCACACCACCCTCGGACAGCAAATGGAATACAGGTATACTTCGTCTTACGTCGGTAATTGGTTCCAGGAGAGGGCACACAAGTTGAAAAACAACGTAAGTCGAATTTACCTGTCTCTGAATCTACTTGTCACTAGGCTAAACCATAAATTACCATTCCCAGTTCTGTATTTTATTTATTAATGCATTTTAATAATATATGGTTAATAAGGATCTATTTTAAGCTTACAAACAAATTTTAGTTTTTAATATAGTACAGAAAAAAGTAATCTAAATTTATGAATGCATATACTGTAAATACAGTACATACTTGTAAATATATATATTTTAATATGATTTAATGTGCTNATAAGGATCTATTTTAAGCTTACAAACAAATTTTAGTTTTTAATATAGTACAGAAAAAAGTAATCTAAATTTATGAATGCATATACTGTAAATACAGTACATACTTGTAAATATATATATTTTAATATGATTTAATGTGCTTTAAACGCTTTTCTAGTGATATTACGACTTCAATATTTATGGGGGATGGACGTAAAGTCGAATAAAATGACTTAAACTTGATTTTTATTTTTCCATATACTTTTTTGACAAACGACGTATAATCGGGATCGTCGAGGTATACCTGTATATATGTACCACAGCAAGCTAACTCAAAAAATGCTTAAAAGAACATATAACCTTGATAAAAAAGATGCACAACATGACTGCATTAGCCAACTTGATCATGGAACATCAGATCCAAGCATGCTTACACAGATGGAGTTTGTCTTCTATACTCAACTAGATAGCACTTGTATACCTTGAGAAGTTGGAGATACATCAAGTTTATAAGAAAAGAGTCATAACTACAAGGAGAGCAACATACTCCTTCAAGCCTGGAAATCTCTACAGGATATCCAGTAATTTCCATACCTGGCAATATAGCATTGACATTGACATCCAATCAGATGGTGTATCTTCCCTTTAAACTTTGGCATTTGAATTTTTCCAATGTTCTTTTTTAAAACTCTTATTATTTAATCTGATAATGATAACATAATGCATTGAAAATGTTTGTTTTTTCAGTAAATAATAATTTTATGCTGGAGTTTTGGTTATTGTTTATTATTACTAATTTTGTTTTACATTTTCCTTTTTTCTTTCTGTTGATTATTTTTTATTAATATTTTTAATATTAATATATAGATTAAATAAATGTAATAAATTTAATAATTCTTACAAAGAATTGTTTTAAATTACAAAAATGCAGAGAGTATTGCAGAACTATAGGATCAAACCACTGAAAATGATCAGGAGTGAAGTACTGTACCTATTTTTAACATGTAATATCAATATTAATACAATGACATCTGCTAATGTGACCACACAAGGACCAGCTCAGAATAGTCACCTTATGCAGGTGGTCACCTCAGGGATGATTTTGAACTGTCAGCTGCTACAAATATTTGGCCACTCCTATCAAAGCTGATTGCAAGTAAATTCATAACCTAACCCATGAGAACCTGCTGGTATGTTTTATGACAGTTTCATATAGTTGACAGGAGTTTAAAAAAATTCATAAAAATAATATGATTTTAAAGTATAAGTTTATCATTTTTGACTCTTGCTTAAAAAAATTCATAAAAATAACATACAACTCTAAAAGATAACACATAATACACGCCAACACATACGCACATATATACATATCGGCGGAATTTTTTGTCAATTTATATTTTTTACTTTTTTTTGGGTTCATGAAATCTCAAAATGTGATTTGACAAATAGCCGGAGGGTCAAATTTGACACAATTCCAATACTTTCCCTTGTTATGTATGCATAACAGCAGGCTATACGAGCTCTTGAAAGCTCTGATTAAATTACTAAAATAAAATTTAAAAAATAAAAGTAATAATTAATTTTATTAAATGAAACAATAGGAATAGTCAAAAATCTATCTACAGGANTTTAAATAGGAATATTTAAATTAATAACATTCACCGCATCTCTTCTTTATTTAAATTTCCTTTGAGTTCTGTGAACAATTAAAACAATGGCTTAAGTAATGCTTTAAGACTAACAATACAAGAATAAAGGCCCATTCACAATTAAAATTAAGCATAAACATAAAACCTTCTACCTGTATTATTTAATACAATCATTCACAATGAGTTATATAATTGTAACCTTACACTTTATCATAAGATGTTAACATAAATAAAGCTTGAAGTTTGCAATCTTTAAAAGTTTACAAACTCCAAGGTTTTATGCTTTTTACATAATTTAAAACAAGAAACAATCATAAAGATTATGGAATTCCCACCAATGAATTTTTCTCTGGTTCATTAGATAAATCTCCATCACCTGTTGCTTGCACTTTTTAAATTTTCTGATGCAACACAGTGAACATGTATGCTTCATCATTAATTATATCCATAAACCATGCAGCTATACTACTTGGTATATCATCAGTCATCATGCAAACATCAATCTGTTTCATTGCAGACCACTATATTAAAATATTAATAATATTAAATTATATTTGAAGTTTATTTTTTAAATTACACTTTTGGTTACCCTAGGAATTTGGTTGCCTGTGTGCATGTATGTATGCATGCACTGCACACCTATTAGAACTGGCCATTGCTCACCTTATGCAGAAAGAGGAATGTAGGTGTTCTTGAATGCAATCACTTACATAGAAATAAGTAAAAGGATTGATATAAGAAATTTAACATTAAATACAAAAAAATATAAAAAGCTATTGAATATACATACAGCATTCTAAACAAAAACTGAGACAAAAAAAATCAATGCAACAAATTCAATTTTTTGTGAAAAATTCATCAATCCTGGATTACTTTAGAATTTTGATTTAAAAATTTCATCAACTACAATTTTCTTTGCTTGATACATTGATATAAAAATCTCAGGACGCCTACTAGTCACATAGCAAGATGCTATTTTATCCTGTATATCATACACTTCCTTGTGGGATAAAAACAAGGACTTCTCTACTTTGTTATGATAAAGCCTCCTTTATCTTCACTACTTTCATCCTTCCTCTTATTGAACTTTTTTAGGACACTTCCAAAACATCTTCCAAATCACAGTCAATAAATTCACTTGTGTTTTCATTCAATATCCTTATTTCAGTAAACCATTTCAAGGTTAATGAATTTATGTCATCAAATTCATTTGCCCTCTTCTTTCTGCTCATATTTTCAGACTCAATTTGAATTCTATCAAGATGCTCCCTCTTTTTGATATTATTTACAGTCACCTTACTAACTCCTCAACTGTTCACTTCTTGCTATGACTTTCTAAAAAGTGGATCTGTTCACCCTTCTGCTCTTTGTACCCTTTCTTCACTATTCTGAAAGTTAATTGGGGTAATTGAGTGAGTTATTAAAAAAAAAAAATGAAAATAAATCTCATCTTTGAATTAAAAATCCATACAAAGAAACTTAACAATAAGCAAAGTACAAATGAAGCTAGCTCACTTTACTACACAAAATCAAAATATGAAACACTCTGATAAGGGAAACCTTGACAGTGACATGATATGATCACTATCATGACAGAAATTTTTAAATTTCCCTCCATCACTGTTGCTGGTGTTGTTTTCAATTTCTGATACAGATTATTTTAAATGTTTAAAACTGTCATTTCTATATATTCTCTATCAACTAGATAAATAGACAACAAGAAAAACACACCTTTAAAAATCCAGCAAATAAGTTTATTAATAAAAATGTTTTTGATCAGTTTAACTGATTCTCCTCAGTCATGATGAAATAGAATGTGAAAATAGAACATAAATTTAAAAATAAATGATAAACCATAATTCCAAAATAAATTCATAACTGAAATCATAGTTGTGAATAATAAATAAATAACTAAAGAAATAAAATAAACAATAAAAAGTAAAAATAGACGAATAAATGCCCCTTAATACAATTAACTTTCATATAAAGATTGCCATGTGGTAGCTAAGTTGTCGGCATCTCTGTGGTAGATGCAACTGATTTTTTGTGCACTATAAAAATCTCCAATCTTTCAAGATATCTCATAGTATTTATATTCGATGTTGGTTTCATGATCGATGCTTGCACCTGAATGTCCTGATGTTGTGCATAAGCTGCCAGCATCATGCTATCCAGATTTTTATCAATTGTATTCTGTATATCTCAGCAGATAAGACAATAGTTGAATCACAAAAAAAAAAAGCCCCCAAAATCCGGGCTTGTCTTATACAACAGATACAAAAAAATCAGAATGAAATTTATATAAATTAAAACCATTATAAAAAGACAGACAAACCGTAATTATTTACTAGAAAAGAGTAAGGTATGTGCACAAAATAGAATAACCCATACGGCGTTTTTGTGAATAGTCAAGGTCATTACCCGAATGCCAAATCAGTGCCAATGTTTGCAACAATTGCAAGGCAGTGCTGCCAGATGCAAGAAAATAAAATTTGTTCATTCGAAAAATTACAAATAGGACATAATTCTGTATAAACTATACAGTGTTATTATCCAGATGATGACTGCTGATCTAAACTAAATTCATAGGTCGTTGATAGTTTGGGGTCGTCTTATAGGACAGATATATGCTAAAACTATAAAACTTCAACGAAAATTTATACCTCATCTTATCTGCCGAGATATACGGTACTCATGTTCTTTGAGCCATTGTTTTAAGTTGCACATAGTGGCACCAGTTTTGTAGACCAGTTTTGATTTGAAACGTTGGTCAATTAATGGGATGGAGTAAATCCCCATGGCCAAATTATGGTTATACAGTTTTTTATCATTCTTTAAAATTCTGAATATTGTTGAGTTTGTCTATATACAACTTGGAGATTATTAGCTCTGGCTGCTTTCTTATGTATTCCTCTTAAAAAGGGGAAATAATTCAAAACCACTCTTCATTTCTAGACCCCGATGCATTCGATGTTTTGTTGTTTGAAACGTTGCGATCAACCTCCGAATCATTTCTATTGAATAACCCTGTTGTTCTGCGATCTTTAAGACGTAATTCAGCTAACTTTTTCAATTGCTAAAACAATTGAAAAAGTTAGTTTTTTTCCCTCACTGTGTTTCACAAGCAAATATATATATATATATAAACATGTTTAAGCGTAAGATGCCGACTTTTAGGATCAATCAATTAATTGCACATCAGGAAAAGCCTAGGGACTAATCATATGTGGGTGGTGATGCTGGAGGCAAGGATGACACATATCCTTACAAAACTGTTTATTTTTGACATAAAATAAACTTACACCATGAACAAAATAGACTGCTTTGAGGATCAGGCACTGGATATGATGTTCATCAATTGTGCAGGATTGCTCCATAGTCAATGATGATCATAAAGATGCAGCCCTGGGGTAGAGACGACTTAGGCAAGATGGTCTTCTCCATGAATCTTCGACGGTCAGGTTAGTTCAGATGAGATCCATGGGATAAGTTGTAACAGTTTGGAGAGGATGCGACACTGGTCAACCACCATCAAAATTGGAAGAGAACCGACAATTTGAACTTGATTTGGGGGTTTTATATGATTTTTCCCTCAAATCTTGCCTTTTGACTGGTTCTGTATTCCCTTCCTCGCTTCCCAATTGGTCTCCCTTTTTGTTTCTAGGTAAAACCCAGGACTTGTTCAGGTCATGAGAAAGGTCTGCTTTGTGGTGTCTGTCTGATACCTTTTTATTGACTCTGACTGGATTTTGTTGATTGATCCATAAATCATGCGCTCATAATTCAGCCCGTTGTTTCTATTTTCTGTCAATTTTTGGAAATTAACAATTATACATGATGTTTTCTTAAACATTTAATCTGCCCTTTTTGACTTTTTAACCCAGAATTGACTGTTTATGAATGCCCGTGTCAGAGTTCCTTCCTCTCCAGCTGACATTTCACCTGATTCATTACATCAGTCATCTTTGCATTTGTTTTAACAACTACAGTTTTCTTTTCTTATATAATCTAGCATTATAAGTTAAACACAAAATTCCATGATTTACACAATTTTGGACCTTGTCTGGGACCTCACAAAGAATAGAGATGTGATATTTAATTACAAACTATTTGGATTCCATGACATTCCATGAGGCAATGATGGTTGAACTATGACACTTATAGTAACTTATATAAAATATTTTACTTTTATGGAATGTCTGATTTTTGGGGTAACAATCAATATTCCTTTTCCATTGTACCATTTTGTTTTTCAACAGAAAGTCTAATTCTATTCAAAAATTGTTTTCATTAATTATAAATTAGAATTGATTAAAACAATTTTTTCACTAATATAGAGAAAATTACTATAGTTAAAAGATGATAGCACCTCTTAACCATATAAGCTTTACAATTCTGTCTACATAACCACAAAATCAGAGTACAGATAATGAATCAAAATAGTTTAACAATAGTATCTGCTACAATCTGCTAACAATAGTAATAATTAATTGGTCACATTGCAATCTTTTGAATCCTTATTAACAAATACATCTTCATGTTTTTTGATTGAAAATATATGAATATGGATCAATGTATTAAAAAAAACATCATAAAGTTGAAAGTCTTTTCCAAAATTTATCAAGCTAAAATTGGATTTCTAATCACATTTAAAATTATTTAAAAAACAATTATATTAAAGATAGAAAACTTTATTGATATTTGTATCTGAAATCAATTTAGGTAAAATGTTATTCAAGGCTAAATTTAAATTAAGTTTTAATTGGAACCCTACTGCAAAGGGTTGAAAATTTTCTCAACCTTTGCAGTAGTGTTCCAATATCCTCAATACTGAAAAACAGTACTGTGACATTACTGTCATATCAAAGGGTACAAATTTGCTATGAATCAAGCCATCAGCATTGAAAAAAATGATTAACATAGTTTAAACCTTTAATTTTGTAAGCTTCATCTTGATGGTTGGATTTCTCCTGGACAATCTGCTCAGCACTGTCTTTTTGTGCTTGGTTCATAGTAAATGATAAAATTTCATGATAATTAATCATAATTAATTAATTCATTTACTATAAAATTGAATGTATTGAAATGTTGCATAAAAATTTTTGTGAGATATTTCATCTTTGGTTCTTGGCAAAATGTTTAATTTCATGAGTTATTCATTTGAAAATTTTTCTAAAATTGATGAAAATTTCATAAATGTATTTTTCTTTATTTTATTCAAATAAATATAGAAAAATTTGAATAAATTTCTATTTTTTTATTTTATTTTGAATAAAAATTTTGAGAAAAAGTTATTTCAACTATCTCTGTTATTATGTTCAAAATACACAAAACTATAGTTGATCAATTTAAATGTAACACACTATAAACAGTAAAATATACATTTTTTTCTTTTTAAGCAAATAATATGAAATTTTATGCGTATTAACAAACAAGATATTAATTTTTCAAACTATAGTTTGTATAAGAATTTTTTAAATATTGCTATGTGTATTTGGCTTTTTATTTCAAGCTGAGAATATAAATTTGCAAAACAGATACATTAAATTACAATTTAAAAAGTCATAATAATATACATTAATATTATTAATATAAATACCTTTTAAACTAATATTTTCATAATTTAATATAAGTATCATGTTTATAGGAAAGCAGATTTATTGCTATTTTAATCATATATTTTACATACAATTAAAATGATACATATAAATCTATTTAGCATTAAATATATTTAAAATATTTATTTTAATCTTAAAAATATATTAAAAAATTATTAAATATTATTGTATTGAAATTAATTTCATCTAATAATTTCATCTAATAATAAAATGCGAAGTACTTTAACACAAGTTTAATTCCTTCATGTAAATACACAATAGATTAACAATGGGATTCTTTTCAACAGACTTTTTATAGTAACAGTTAAAACCAGACGTTCCAAATGAACAAATACAAATTTTTTTCATTAACAAGAGTAATTACTAAGTTGTAATACATTGATTCAAACTAAATTTATAGCATTTTTAAATTAGAGACATTACTGAAATATTTTCTAAATTATTAACTTAAAAAATTATTATATATAACTATTTTTCCTATAACTTCAAATAATGAAATGTTATGAAAAATAATTCAAAATAATTAAAATTTACTACCTTATTATTTCTTCATATTCTCAATTTGCAACTTCTTAGTCTTTCTAAGGCACACTCACGTTCAACTTCATCAAAATACCAAACAGTGATTGCAAATCTAGATTTTAAATAAATACTTTTTAGTTTTAGTTTCATAATTACAATATTTTCAAGTTAAATTCAATTCTGTACATTAAAAAGTTAAGACATCAAAACAAAGCAATAGTATGTTTAAAAGATTTTTAACTATACTTTATTTAGAGTGAAAGACCTTGTAACAAACAACAGGTAATTTTATTACATAGTTTTCTTGCCAAACTGTTTTTAAAAATTAAATTAGTCACATCAATTTTTAAATATTTTAATTTTTCTTATAAAATAATTCTATATATATATAGAATTATTTGACTAATAATTAATTAAACTTAGTAAATTAATAATTAAATATATATATATATATAATAATA
>NW_019384558.1:326922-334743 GCF_000671375.1 Centruroides sculpturatus
AACTTGCAAAAAATTTGGAATGAAAATTAACATAGCTAAAACAAAAGTGATGAAAGTTGGAAGGCTAATTAGCAAAGATTTGAAAATCCTAATTGATGGAAACAAAATAGAGCAAGTTCAACATTTTAGGTATCTTGGCAGCATTATTCAGGGAGATGGCAGATGTGAAAAAGAAATCAAAGAACGAATCAGGGCTGGAAAAATGGCTTTTTATAAGAAGAAGAACCTTCTTATTGGAAAAATGAACCAAACACTTAAAAAGAAGTTAATAAAATGCTTTTCCTGGAGCACAACTTTATATGGAGCAGAGACTTGGACCTTAAGGAAAAAGGAAACAAACTACCTTGAAGCATATGAAATGTGGTTATGGCAAAGAATGGAGAAAATCAAGTGGACAGAAAAGGTTAAGAATGAAGATGTTTTAAATTTGGTCCAGGAATAGAGATCTCTTTTAAAAACAATACAAAGAAGAAAAAATAACTGGCTAGGTCATATATTGCGAGGAGAATGATTAATGCGAGTGGCATTAGAAGGAAAAATTGATGCAAGGAAACAAAGAGGAAGAAAAAGAAAAATATTGATAGATGATGTTTTACTAGGCAAAACTTATAAAGAAATAAAAGAGGAAGCCCGAAATAGAAAATGTTGGAGAAGGAGAATTCTATAAATTGACTGCTTTCCATGGACCTGTCCTAGGACAGAACACCCATGATGATGATGACCCTAACTGTTTTCACGTCTCTAGGTTCAGTGGTTTGCTCTGGGCAACGATGAATCAGTCAGTCAGTCAGAACAAGTAATTTTATATATTTAGATAATTAATATAGAACTATTATGCAAAGAGAATTCTCCAAACTGAAAATGAAAGTGCTAGATTGGGCTAAAAATTCACAAAATCTTAATCAATTGAATATGCATAGCATCTCATGGCTCTTGAAGTCAAAAAGCATGGTCTTCAACTGAACAGAAGCTGAAAGAAGCTATTTATATATGGCATTATATTATTAGTCATGATGTTATTTGAAGCCTGATTGACAACATAGTGAAGAAAATTCAAGCTGTTATTAAAGCCAACAATGTTATCATGAAATATTAATGAATACAATGTATACATTAATGTATTCATATCCTGTTTTCACAAATATTTTGTCTAAATTCTTTTGTTTATTAACACTTCAAGTGTATCTGCAAAACAGTTTCTACAATTTCAAGCATTATATTGTAACATCTGTCTATATAAGAATAAACTGTAGTAAATTTTGCAGCTCTTATTTTTCTTTTATATTTATCACTACTTATCACTAATACATTACCCCTATCATAGGTTACATCCACATTATTAACATTCTGCTGATTTGTATAAACTCAACAAGTATGCAATACTTTAGAAACATTAGTGTATATAAACCTTATTAATAAAAAATAAACAAAAATACATATTACAATATTAAAAAATAATTTACAATAATTCTATAAAACAGGCTAAGTTCATTTACAATATAGGCAAAAAAGATAAACAAACCAAAAGCAGCACCTTTTCTAACTTCATTGTTTTGTTTTTTATATGAAATTTTATATATTGATGTCTATTGCTTTTTCCTGATGTTCAGGAATATTTTACCTTACTGGACACCTAGCCATAATTCTTTTACAACTCTTATTTTCTTTGTTTCATATCCAATTAACTGAATTAAATTTGTTTTATGAGCAAGTCTCTTAGCATTAGACATGAAGGAAACCAATCGTTAAACTGAAGACAATGAGGTTTACAACATAAAGAAAAAAACACTGAATATAGCTTATAATAATAAACTGTAGCTGTCAGGTTGAAGTATTGTATTATTTAACAAAATAAATTTAAAATTTGTTACCACAATTATAGAATTTACTAATTTTAAATACTATTAAAAATAATAAATTTAAAATCTTTATTCATTTAATACCATAAATTATGGCTTACTCAATATTATAATTTAGTATAGAGTGAAGTACTTGAAATAATATAATAATTTTAAATGTAATAAAGTCAAACTTGCAAACTAATAAAATTATGTTTTAAAAAAATTTTTTCTTTCAATCTTAGTCATCTACTATTCCATAAAGTCTAGATGTTAATGAAATAATATATATATAAATAATTATAATTTAATAGTATAATTTATCAATTTTTATAATTATAATTTTGTTTGCAATAATTAAAAGTATTCATTTTCAGTAAGATATTTTGTTCATGTATTATTAATACTTTGATAAATTTTAATTTAATTGATATATTAGGCATTAATGAATTATAAATAAAAGGTTTCGCTCTCTTAAAAGGCCATGTCATTTTATGAGTGTGATTATAATCAAGAAAATATGTCTAACATCACATATTTTGTTTTAAACTTTTAATAATTCAGTAATTATTAAACAAAAATATATTTTTTGTAATTGAAATTTTAATCCTAAAATTTAGACAAAGGAATTAAAACTTCTAATAAAATTTAAGGAATCACCAATTTTTTTATGATTAAACATACAATGAGACTGCTGTATCCACGGTCTGAATAACCATGTTTTCAATTACAGTGGTACTTCAGGTTACGAACGCCCCAGCATACGAAATTTTCAGGATACGACATGAAATTCGAACATATTTTTGCTCCACGATACGAACAAAAACTCACCATACGACGTTACATTAGTTCGCATTTTTCATTTGTTTTTCTTACTACAGTTATTTTTTTAAATGTATTACTTGGCTTTAATTTGAGTATGTTTTTCGCGTTGGAACGAATTATTTGGTTTTACATGTAATCGTATGGGAAAAGATGATCCACCTTACGACATTTTCATGATACGATCTCAGTTTCGGAACGGTTTAATTTCGTATCCTGAGGTACCACTGTATCTGTAGTTCACAAATGCCATGTAGGCACTACTTGTAAACTTGTCAAAACTCACTTTGATCACAAGATTCATGAGATTTTGCATGCAGTGCACACTTTTTATTTAGTTTTGCTAGATTTGTTGGATCAAATAGAGGGTTTTTTTGTTTGACTGAATTTAAAATATTTTTGTTCAAGTAAGTTTTTAAATAACTTCTAAAATGGGTTATAAGCCTAAGAAGTACTAACTGTAAGTGAAAAAGTGAAAATTCTCAATACAGTCAATAGAAAAAAAATTGTGGAGATTATCATCAAGCTGTATGGAAAAAACAAATCTTTGATACATGAAGTAATAAAAAACAATGATAAAAATTTTTGCCAGTTTTCTGTTGTACTACAATCTGCAAAAATTTCTGGTACAATGCATAATAAGGTGTTACTCAAGATGAAAAAAGGCATTAAATCTGTGGGTAGAAGATATGATTAGAAAAAGAGTGTCTATTGATGGCAACATATTACAGCAAAATACATTGAACTTATACAGAGACATTAGGTCACAAGATGTAATTAAAAAGGAAACTAAACTATTTACAGTAAGTAAGGGGTGTTACATAGTTTCAAAAATAAGTTTAATCTAAAATTAAAAAATTACTGGAGAAGCCACATCTTCTAATGAGGACACTGCTAGCATGTTTCCAGCAAAGTTAAAAAATGAGCAATTATTTATTATGACATCATCACAATGCCAGGCTGCAATTTTTAATATTTTTAATTTAATTTAAATTATATGCTCTCCACCTCAAATTAGTAGTGTCTTGTACATCACACTTTTCTGCTAGCAATAGAGTCATGTCAGTCATCTAACTTCTTTCAGGAGAAAATTTTTAAATTGAAATAATGTGACTTCTAGTGCAAACCAGTAGTTTTTATATATTAGGGGCAGTCAAATGAAAACAAGACAGATGGGAAAAATGTAAGTAAACTGTTTATTATTTCAAAAGTAATTGCTATAACTGTTAATACATTTATCCCACTGTGAGACAAGATGGTCAATGCCTTCATAGAAAAATGTTTGCGGTTACCTACGGAACCATGATTGTACCCAGGCATGCACCTTTTCGTCCAAAGCAAATTGATGGTCACGAATGTCTTTCTTCAGGGCTCCAAAAATACGGAAATCGTATGGGGAGAAATCAGGACTGTATGGAGGATGTGTATGGACTACGCTGCAGAAGTTCCCAGCGAAACTTCTGCAGTGTAGTCAAAGCAACCTTGGTAACATGTGGGTGGGCATTATCCTGCAACAGAATGATGCTGTCTGTCAACATTCCTGGATGTTTGGATTTGATGGCACACTTCAATTTTTGCAAAGTTTCTATGTACCACTGTGTGTTAATTGTGGCACCGTGTTAAGTGTAGATATATGAAACAATGAAAAATACATATGTAACAGTATCTATATTTTTATTTTCCCTTGATCTATCACATTATATGCATGCATGAATATGGGTTTTGTAGATAGTTTGCTACTATCCATGGTAGACTTTGGAATGTATCATCTGCAGATATGGTGGTCCCACCATATTAATAATAATTCATTGTTCTATATTAATATATTTAATCATAATAAATGTACATAATGTTTACATATGTTCAATCTGTAATTTTGATCTAATGACATGATGCAGATCTTTTTTAAAAGCACTTAGTCATAATAAATGGTGATACGTTGAGCTTCATTAACAATCTTACATTTTTTAAGTCTTAATGTTGAAGATAGAGTCATTCATATCAAAAAGATTAATCTGAAAATTTCTGTATATAAAACATATGTTAAAAATTGAAAATAGTTTGTTAGAGAATATGTTCAATTAACAGCTAGAAAGACTAAATTAAAGTAAGTATTAACTAAATAATTTTTTAAATTTTGCTTGCTTCTGAATGCTTTATTATGGTGGTAGTCAACCTGGACCATACCACTCACTAGTGAGCAATTTGAGCTTTCGTGATGGGCAGTAGGAGTTTTGTCCGATGAAGCTACTTTCTGTCATCACCGTGCATCTATGATTCACTAAAGAAGCAGGTTGTACTGCACTCTAATGTGCATAACAAGGGTGGGGTGTAACATATGCAAAAACAAATAAAATGACAAGGCCACATTTGGGACAAGACTATGTCTTGAAGACTCACTAGAAAGCAAGATCNCATCTAATAATTTCATCTAATAATAAAATGCGAAGTACTTTAACACAAGTTTAATTCCTTCATGTAAATACACAATAGATTAACAATGGGATTCTTTTCAACAGACTTTTTATAGTAACAGTTAAAACCAGACGTTCCAAATGAACAAATACAAATTTTTTTCATTAACAAGAGTAATTACTAAGTTGTAATACATTGATTCAAACTAAATTTATAGCATTTTTAAATTAGAGACATTACTGAAATATTTTCTAAATTATTAACTTAAAAAATTATTATATATAACTATTTTTCCTATAACTTCAAATAATGAAATGTTATGAAAAATAATTCAAAATAATTAAAATTTACTACCTTATTATTTCTTCATATTCTCAATTTGCAACTTCTTAGTCTTTCTAAGGCACACTCACGTTCAACTTCATCAAAATACCAAACAGTGATTGCAAATCTAGATTTTAAATAAATACTTTTTAGTTTTAGTTTCATAATTACAATATTTTCAAGTTAAATTCAATTCTGTACATTAAAAAGTTAAGACATCAAAACAAAGCAATAGTATGTTTAAAAGATTTTTAACTATACTTTATTTAGAGTGAAAGACCTTGTAACAAACAACAGGTAATTTTATTACATAGTTTTCTTGCCAAACTGTTTTTAAAAATTAAATTAGTCACATCAATTTTTAAATATTTTAATTTTTCTTATAAAATAATTCTATATATATATNAAGCTACTTTCCGTCATCACCGTGCATCTATGATTCACTAAAGAAGCAGGTTGTACTGCACTCTAATGTGCATAACAAGGGTGGGGTGTAACATATGCAAAAACAAATAAAATGACAAGGCCACATTTGGGACAAGACTATGTCTTGAAGACTCACTAGAAAGCAAGATCACTTCGACGCTCACGGCGGGTCTTGTTCTCATTCTCCAATCTTCTTTGGTATCGCCAGTTTTGAGCGCAATTGTTCAAACTTTACCGGCCTCGGCCATGACCATGAGGTCATCCACGATGCATTTTTGGTGAAATTAACCTATCCATTGTCAAAATTTTTCTCCATTGCGTGTCACCCCGAGTTGAATTTTTGTCAATGCCTAAGGAAAATTTCCCATTTTTGAAAAAAAATAATCATGGCTATTGTATCGTCCAAAATTATTTTTTTATTTTGCACAAACAAAATATATATATTAATAAATGTAAAAAAAAAAAAAAAGATTATATTTCAGAAGTTAGTTTTAATATAAAATTATAATGACTAGCACCATCTAGTTTCAAAAATTCTGATTCTGTTCTGATGCTGAAACAAGATATCTTGGGTCAACCGGTCAATGTCAGCACATCGCAACCACAGATATGTCGGGAATAACACAGGACAGGTAAATGGGTTTTTTCAAAGATTTATTTGTCAAAATTCAATTTCGCAAGATTTGCATTTCCAACTTCCCAATGATCAACGCATGCACAAATCTCACACTCTTGCCTGTTTATAGAAACAGTAGCCATTTTGTATTTTATTTTGACTCAGTTCTAGGTCCTATGAGTACCTACAAGTCTGATTTTTTTCATGCGTGCATGATTTGGGCACCTAATACTCTGTGCCAAATTGCAAGTCCTGACATGTACTCCTTCATATCTCTAAGCTAGTAAACCAGGACAGCACTGCAATTTTATAAACAAGACATAGTCTTTTGCAAATTTTTTTGTCCAATGAAGATTATTATTATTATTAAACAAAAAATTAAAAACAGTCTGCCCAAAAGGGGCCACCATTTATTTTTTGAGTTCCAGACTTCACAT
This sequence comes from Centruroides sculpturatus, assembly GCF_000671375.1. Taxonomy (NCBI): domain Eukaryota; kingdom Metazoa; phylum Arthropoda; class Arachnida; order Scorpiones; family Buthidae; genus Centruroides; species Centruroides sculpturatus. The sequence goes on from NW_019384558.1 coordinate 333,801, forward strand.
TCAGTCTGGAACACAAAAAATAAATGGTGGCCCCTTTTGGGCAGACTGTTTTTAATTTTTTGTTTAATAATAATAATAATAATCTCCATTGGACGAAAAATTTGCAAAAGAAAAAATTGGAATGTATCGTCACCAGGGAGAAGTTTTCAAAATCTGGATTTTCCAGCGCTTGTTCCAGTAGATAAAAGCAGAAACACCCCATAGGAAGAATGGAAAGCAAGACGTCTGTATAACACCAGTTCCTTTTTTTAAAAAGATTTTTTTAATTGGATGTAATTGTGTTTTTTAAAGGACTGTTTTTAAATTCTGGCAGCATGTAGCCTATAAAGGAAGGTCTGTCGCCATGAATGTGAAGTCAGGAACACAAAAAATAAATGGTGGCCCCTTTTGGGCAGACTGTCTTTAATTTTTTTGTTTAATAAGACATAGTCTTGTCAATAAAAAGATAAATTTAACTGTGTATTTTTACTAAACCGCCACTCAAAAATTACAAGTACTTTGCAGTTGTGCTAAATTAAGTTACTGCAGAACTGGTGGGCAGTTATAAAATTTTACTACCAACAAAGATACAAAAGTGGACAATAGGTTTAAAAAGATTGACTATCCCTGCTGTATTATATTAATCTTTATAAGTTATTATGTTAGAATAGTGGTTTTTAAATGAATAACTTGTCACCTGAATGTAACTAAATAACTAGTGGTAAATTTTGGGTATCAATTTTTTTTTATTGTGTACTATAATAAAATAATTATATTTATAAATAAATTACACTTATCTGTTAAGGCCTCATATGGAGCATCACATCACTTTGCATAGCACATCCCATCTAACAGAGTGTATTCCATCATTGCAATTTGCTTGACAGATGAAATATCACACATTTCAAAGAATCAAAAAATTCATATTTATTTCAATTTTATCAAAAAAAAAAAAAAAAAAAAA
>NW_019384558.1:335175-336215 GCF_000671375.1 Centruroides sculpturatus
TATATATATTTGATTATTAATATCAACACATAAATAATATATTGACATTATTTTTATTATTTTCTTTGTATATTTCAGATAATTTTGTAAAAATAAATATAAATCATCTGTTAAATGTAAAATAAAACATTTGAAATCTGTTAAATCTGTAAAATAAAACATTTAAAATGGTTTGAACATTTGGTTAAAAAATTGAAATATATAAAAATATTTATAACAATGTCCAAAATGTTATCAATTTAATACACCTAAGTACTCAATGAAGACTAAACTTAGTTGAAAACAAAAAAAATTGCATCTAAAATAGTACAGTAGAAGCCATTTTTCAGGTTAAGCCTTAATCCTCTCCTTCTCCCCCATGGGGAAATTTCAAAAAATGCCTTCTTAGTGTATGTTTTCATGGCATACCCTAACTGTAAGGCAACGGGAAACCAACTCAGCTATACCTCCCTTGTTAACGGAAAGCAGAAAACCTATTTATCATACTGGCAAATATGGGACTCACCTCCAAGAGAAAGGTGTCATGCCCGGCAGAGGAAGTTATGGGGCCTCCCAGATCATCACCACGCAAAACCCCCATAGGAAGACCCCCGTAGGAAGAATTCGAATAGGAACATGGAATGTAAGAACCATGCTTTGACCAGGTAAGTTGGAAAATGTCAAGAGAGAAATGAAGAGGCAGAATTTGGATATTCTTGGGCTTAGTGAAGTCAGATGGGAAGATAGCAGTGATTTTTTTAGCGATGAATTCAGGGTTATTTATTCTTGTGGAACTAAAGGAAAGAATGGTGTAGCATTTATTTTAAGTGAGAAGGTAAAAAACTCAGTTGAAAGAATTGAATGCAGAGGTGACAGAATTTTAATGATTAAAATAAAAAGCGATCCCATGGATATGATGATATTTCAAGTATACATGCCTACTGGAGACTATGACGATGAAGAAGTAGAAGAAATTTATGACCAAATTGAAGATATAATAGAAAATGATAAAACTAAGAAATGCCTAATTGTTATGGGAGACTGGAATGCATCTGTAGGAG
>NW_019384558.1:343063-371400 GCF_000671375.1 Centruroides sculpturatus
GGAAAATGTATCAGATCCCAGCGCCAGAAGTTTTTAATTTTCGTCCCGAAGATTGGAGAACATGGATAGGGCGTTTCAAACGATTTCGAACAGCGTCTGGACTCCATAATAAAGAGGAAACTGACCAGGTAAATTCTTTCATATATTTAATGGGACAGAAGGCCGAGGAAATTTTGGCGTCATTTAGTCTCCCAGAACAGGATAGAAATGACTATTCAATAAAGTTAAGGTGGCATTCGAAAAATACTTCGTCCCAACTAAAAATGTTATATACGAAAGATATAAATTCTATTCTCGGTTTCAAGAAGATGGAGAAACAGTGGAGAATTTCGTGACATCATTATATAGTCTGGTTAAAACGTGTGATTTCCCTGCTTCGTTTCAAGACGAAATGATTAGGGACAGAATAGTTTGCGGCATTAGAGACAAAAAGGTTTCGGAACGTTTGCAACTTGAAACGGAACTAACTCTGGAGAAAGCAATAAACACTGCAAGACAGGCTAAAACAGTAAAAAAGCAACAAGAAGCTTTTAAGAACAATTCCGGGAATAACATATATGCATTACGCAAAACTACACGTAGGAAGAACGTATTTTCGAAGCCAGAAGCTACCGACAATTCGTTTACCAGAAACAAAACTTTAAATTCCTGTTATTGGTGTGGAAAACTGGTGAAACATACTAAATTTAATTGCCCTGCACGTAAGGCGATCTGTAATAAGTGCAAAAAAGTAGGTCATTACGCAAAAGTTTGTAAAGCTAAAGTGAGTATAAATGAAATAGGAGAACCTAATCAAAGTTCATTTCTAGGACATGTTAAAGGGGAAAGTAATATAAACAATAGCGTTAAGAGACAGCTTAACCAGTGGAATTCAAACAGGATCGCCAACATGGTAGCATTTCCATGCATGCGCCGCTAGCATCGTAAAATATAAAGATTCGAACATATCAAAAATTATTTGCACATTCTTAACAGAATTTCCGGACGTCTGTTTGAATTTAAATATTCTGTTCCTTTCGAACATCCTGCACATTTGTTTTGTTAAAATTTATTCTTTTCACCTGAAGACGACGATTATACACTCGTTGAAAGTGCTTGTGTTAATAATAAAGGAACCATTAACGCTGAACTCAGTGAAGTAGTATCCAGAAACTATACAAATATTGGCGCGAGTTTTTAAACTTATTTTTATTTTAAATAATGGGAATAAAAATATAATAAATGATATGCAAATAATAAATATTAAAATGAAAACTATAGTGAATGAAATAATGATAATGGATCTGTGTAATGAGAATCAATTGTAAATAGATATTAATCAATTCCAGTACAAATTTTTGAAAAATTTAATAATGTACAAGAATAAATCAGTCTAAATTATCTATAATAAAATAACTGATAGATTTTTGAATAAAAATTCATTAATTAACAGGGCTTAAAGCAATCATGGCAGTGAAAAAAGAGAGTTCACACTGAAAAAAAGCTAATAGTGTTAAAGTGAACTAAAAGAGGCATTATTAAAAAAACACACACACATATTTTGTATCAATAATATTGCATATGATATTAGATTGATTTTTTATTGGACTGAAAAAATTAAATATGAAAATAGTTAGGCTGAGTTTATACTTCAGAAAAGTGACCAGTAAGACTGCATTAAGCCAGAATGGGCCTGCATTAAGTTTTCATGCCCCGTATGAAGTTCATACCATTATACAGCAAAGGAAATGGAAGAGTAACATAACTACCAGAATGTGTCTCCATATAACATGTCAAATTTCAAATGCCATTTATTTCAAGGTGCATTTTTTGATTTCTTGTTTAAAAAAATTTGTAATTAAAGATGATTTTCTTTTGTTTAAGTCATGCTGCAGTTTTTGCACTTCTCTTGTTTTCTCCTCTTCATCACACTGAATTTTCTTCACACCAGAGTAAGCAATTCACTATAAAGTTTATGTATTAAAGGATCATTGCACTGAAAATGCCCAGTAAACTTTGTGAATAGTTCAGCACTAGATATTCCTAAATTGAGTTCAGCTTTGATGGTAGAACACTTCAATGACTTTGAGATTATCTTATATGAAACACTATTCATTAAGCTGGAATTCTTGAGGAATGTGCTTTAGGAAGTATAATACGAGTCCTTCCCATTGTTCGATCAGTCGTTTTGCTGCAGGACCAAATGTCAGTCATCTAGTTGATGAATACTTCATGAATTTGTTGCATGGCAAATTAAGTTTCTCTTGAATTTCTGTGTATTCATCCCACCTAGAGAGCCACCCATCAAAAAAGCTGTATTGCTATGATGAGATCACCACCATCTCCACCCAACTCTTTCAGGCCTTTCAAAAAGGCATTGTGGATTGTATGAATGCTGCAAGTCCCTACATTGATGAGGCCTTTTTTATGAGTTGTCAAAATTTCCTCATTTTTGAGACACAATACTTTTTTGTTTATGTAAGGTCCATTGCATCCAATCATCAGTAATTTATCAAAAGGTAGATATGCATCTTCAATTGCCAGTATTATTTTTGATTTAATTGTTTCGGATCTGCATGCCTGATAAATGAGGTCTGGAGATGCCTGCAGACAACTTCCTTTGTTCCTCTGACCAGTAACTAATCAATATTTTCAGTTATTTTCTGTCTTCTACATTGAATGTCTCATCATAAGAAATGCTATAATATGACCATTGTGCATCATCTACCATTTGATCAAAAAAATATGGGGCCAAAGCTTCAGTGATTAAGTATCTCATTTTTTGATGTGACAATGAGAATATTTTTGGAAGATTGTCTGCACACTTGGCATTGATTGTCTCCTTTATATCATGACATGATGCAAATGAATAATTGCTGGCTGTCATTTTCATAGTCCATATAAGCTCTGCAATGTAAGCACCATCTTTTGCACTACACAGGTTGTTGCAATGATTGATGTTCTGAACTAGCACCTGAGTCTACAACATTGCTCACACTAGCAACACTTTCAGCACTAATACTTTGACACTGAGACATCTGAGGGGCAGTCATCAGTCTTAATTGCTTGGGACCAAAGGCTTCATTTCATTTATTTATATGTTTCTTGCAGCTTGATTGTTGGAGGATTGCAGTATAGGGGTATGCTGGTTGCTATTTTGCTCCTGAATGCATTTACAAAAATAAATTCCACATGGGAAGTGAAAAAAAGCTAAAAAAACAAGTTTGCCTCAGAAAAAGCTAAAAAAGAGAGGAGCTATGAAAAAAAAGTGAAAAAAGTGAGTCACTTTAAGACCTGTGAATGTATTTTCCAACTATTCACCCATATAACAACATGATACCTTCATTTGTTTTGTAATGCCCACATTTTGGATTTTTTCACTCTAAATTTAAATTCATTATAATATTTTTTGTTCAAATATTCAAAATGTAATATACCAAATTTGTGCAAAACACAAAAATCAACAACTTAAAATGTTCAAAAATTGATAATCTATTCTCTATAAACTGTCCTTCATACAAATGCATGCATTGAAGATTTATTTGGATATTACCATGTATTAAACACTGCATGGTAAGTTTGTTTCTTAAGAAAACAAATATTCTGATTATATAAACAAAAACATCTATTTAAATATTATTTAATCAAATTAATTTTAATTCAATCTTTGATTTGTATAAAATGTAATTAATTCATTTGATCACCCATTCAAAGTTTGCCTACATTCTTTCTCTAAGCAAAGCAGCAGTGTGCAAACATGATATAATCTTGGAAAGCAACATGATGCACCATGCAGTGCTTTAACAGATTTTTATTTATTTAAAAAATTTAGTAATGTAAATAAATAAAAAATTGGTACCCAACATTTATTACTGGCTGAATGAGTTAAAAAATTAATCTATGATGTTTCTACCTACCTAAGTTTAGTTTTCATGTAAATTAGAGCATTAAACAAATTACCGTTTTTATTTATTTCATAAGTATTGTGTTTTGGTATTCTACATTCTTCTATGTAAAAAATATTAACTATTTATAAGAATGTTTCATCTATTATGAAATTGATTTCATTATTCAGAAAAAGATACATATAAGAAAACAAACTTACCTAACAGCAAAAGCAGGCTGCACTTCATGTGGATTTCTTCTATCAGACCAAAAAAATATAATTCTATCAAAAAGTGGTGCAATATTTGCAACACTGTCAAGTCCATCTGGGAACATTCTTAATAATCCACCATGAGACTAGGAAATTAATGAGTAAATTATTAGTGTAAAGCAAAAAATTTTATTAAAATAGTTTATTAAACTATATAGTATTACTAAATCTAATAATAACAAAGTTCAAAGAAATAGCTTCAATGTACAAAGTCTATGGCAATGGCACTAATGATTGACACTGTAAGGTAACATATTTATAAAAGAATTTGTACAATTTTATTGTTTAAAGCTAAGACTGTATTTTGTTCTTCCTGTAATACATAAAGTTATGCCATATTTAGAAGATACTTACAAATTAGAAAAACATAATTATTTTTTCCAAACAAACAACTATATTTTTTCCAATAATTGACACTTGAGAACCCAGTGATTGACATACATTTCCTCAGTAACTGACACAGTTCATAACACCACAGACAGATGTGTTAAACAAGCTTTCCGATCAAAAAGATATTTTAATCAATTATGCACTTGCGATGTATTATGGGTTAACCTAGATTTAAAACATCCCTGTAGAACATGGTGAGAAAATTATATTTTTTTAAATTATAATAAGAATATTGAACTGTTGACTAGACATTATTACAAACAAGTAAACAGTAGCAATTCTAATTCCTAGAGATAGAAAATTAACTAATACAAACTAGAGAAACTATAGGCTTATTGGGCCTACTTACTTAATATCATATCCAGAGAAGAAAACATTGAAAATTAATTCTCTATGCCGATTTGGTTCAACTAAAATTTTTATGTTTTTGTGATATTTCAGTGGTTCAGAAATTTTCTTCTGAATCACTAAAATATCGTCACAATCAGGCCATACAAACAAACAGGTTCTTTGGCACTATCCTCACAAATTTTACATCAGGTTCATTTTCTATACTATTTATGAGTCCAACATAATGTTTTTTAGCATTCTTCACAGTTAAAAGCTTTGTTAACACAGACAAACCAACCTGAAGACTGGTTGCAATGAATGAAAGCTTCATTCTTTGCAGACTCAGAATATTTGAATTTTGGTTTTCTCAAACCTGCCTTAGACTAATAGGAGACATAATCATCAGTTGATATAAGAAAATCTGGAATGAAACTAGAAGAAAATATCTAAATAACAAGAAAACCAGTGATTGACAAAGTGTTTGACATCTGAAGTCTGATGTAATAACAAATATTGAAACTAGTAATTGACATTACATGTTTTTGCCTTAAATAGTTATTTGTAGCTTTATACACTATTTTTTAATAATTTTTCACTACTTAAATTACAGAAATAAAGTAAAATATTATTAAAAACACTTAACATCAATTAGATAGAAATGGATTTTCTCTGTTTTGTTCCTTAACAAAAAATTAAGGTCTTCTTGCTTCAAACACAAGTCACAATTAAAATGGCTTCTACCATACCCCCCTCTCTCTCTCCTCTCTAGTGTTCAAAAACTGAATTACATCAAATCACTTGGTATTACTAAAAAAATAACACTAAATTGTATTTGCTGTCCTGAATTTAATTTAAAGCAAACAACGCTATGAAAGCCTGATACACTATATTACTAAAGCCAATCACTGCCATGTGACATTGGGCTAATTCTAATTCCTAGAGATAGAAGATTAACTAATACAAACTAGAGAAACTATAGGCTTACTTGGGCCTACTTAGTTAATATTATATCCAGAGAAAAAAATATTGAAAATTAATTAAGAAGAAAACAGCTATAATAATAATAAATTACCAAACAATTTGACACTAAAGAGAGGCGTTAGGCACCATCTTGTAATAAATTTAATAATTATAATTTTAATTAAAACTGGAAGAAAAGAATTGGCCTGGAGCTGGACTCGAACACACAATTCCCACTTTTTTCTTCCAGTTTAATTTAAAATTATAATTATTAAATTTATTACGAGATGGCACATAATTGTTTGATAATTTATTATTATAGCCATTATATAGCCCAATGGCATACAGCAGTGGTTGGCTTTAGTAATTAAATTTAAAACATTTACTAGGAATTTTAGTGGTATTTATCAATCACTGGGTCTGTGTCAGATACTGGTACTGTTACCCTAAGCCACAAAAGCTTGATCAGATATGTAAAATATAAAAATGTAAAAAGTCAGCCATGTAAATGTGGCCATTTTATGTAAAAAAAAAAAAAAAATGTTAAAAATGTATTGTGATTAGTCAGATTTGAAGAAATTATGTTCTATTTGATCTGATGTTATACACATTTTACATTATACAGTAAGACATGCAAATGCACTGTTGTGCAATAGCTATCAATGAACTTCAACTACAGAGCATTTATGCAAATTCTGAAGCTACTTAAAAATCTTCCTTAGAAACAAATGTGCAGTTAACTGTAAGCAATAAATAAAAGAATGTTATCTATGAAGTAGACATCCATGACATGGAATAAGACTAAGTTAAGTAGACAGATATAAAAATAACTTCTCTGAGCAAAAAACTCTCCAGAAATTGCAATTGTCAAGGATAACAGTTCATTATAAGTAAGATAAAACCTTTCACACTTTGTTTTAGCAGTTTAATCACCAAGTACAAATGTTTTCAGCCGTTTTGAATGGCCTTCTTCAAGTACAATAAGGTTGGTCAGCAGATAGTCAAACGACATCACTGTTTACAAAGATTTCTTCTTACAAGTGACGCCATTGCTGATAACAAAGTTTAGACGCTATCAATATTGTTAATTTTCTTTTGATATTATTATCCAAGGTGTGCAAATGACTATTGATGAGATAATTGCTAAAACTGGAAAATAAAAAGCAAAAAAAAATGCTCTAAAGATTGCGACAGACTCAATGAGGGTGGATTGGCCTATTTAGTTTAAGGGATTATTGAAGAATGATTGCCATGCGGAGGAGAGCGAGTCTGCATCTCTGCTGTTGATACAATTCGCCTTGAGGGATTTTGCAAAGATTTAAATTGTTTCAATTGTTCTAAGTTTTTTATTGTCAAGCATAGATATAATAATCTTAGCCTCTTCCCTTAATCAAAAACTTCATTAAGAAACTTCGGACTATGAGGCGTTAAATAAAATTAGAAGAAATATTTTATTTAACGCCTCGTAGTCTGAAGTTTCTTAATGAAGTTTTTGATTAAGTTAACTGTTGGCGTGACATCTGAACCGAGTATTTAATTAGCCTCTTCCCATTTGGCCATTATATTTATTAATTCACTTGCAAATTGGGCTAGGGTAGAATTAAACTTTTTGTTGTATGTGTCATATTTGTGCTCAAATATCCTTTTTGTAAGTGATCTGTTGGTTGATTTAATCCGAACAAAAAATTAACATACGTTGAGCCAACATATGTTAATTTTTTGTTCGGATTAAATCTGTTGTCCTCTAGCAGGACCTTTGTACCTACGTTTGTATTTAGTGATTAAACTGCTAGAAATAGAGTGTGAAAGGTTTTGTCTTACTTATTTTAAGTAGTTCTAGCTTTGAATGCATAGAAGTATAACAGTTCACAACATGATAAGAGGTAAAAATAAGATAACAGATAAAAATATAAGTGCTAGTCACCCAAGGAAAGCACCACATCAAAAGATAATTGTGTGTCTTTAGAATCTTCGTCTTGCAATGTTATACTTCTGAAAATTTACACTTAAGTGGCAATAAAAAGTAAAGTATGGATGAAGTCACATCTATAAGTAATTTTTATTTCCTCACAGAAGATTGTGTCAGTGTAATAATAAGTTCCAAGAACAATTGTGTGTGATAGCACAAATATTGGGCTGCAATTTGAAAAAAATTGTAGACTTATAAATTCTTGCTGTTGTCTGTCTGTCCTTCCTTAATCCCAAGAACAGAGTTAGATAGATGAAAGTCGAGACCAGATATGGAAAACTTAAGGGCAGGCAACACCGATTAATTATATATGAACTTCCAGTACAAACTGAAAGTTCATATATAGTTAATCATAATTATTTCAATTCAAAAAATTTCCCTGAAAGGAGTTAGTTAGATGACCAGCATGACTCTATTGCTAACAGGAAAAGTATAACGTATAAGGGTAAGATACTCCTAATTTGAAGTAGAGAGCATATAATTTAAATTAAATAAATTATAAATATGATTAAAAATTTGCAGCCTGGCATTGTGACAATGTTACAATAAATAATTATTTGTTATAATATAGATTTTTCACTGTCAACTGTATGCAATTGCATCAAAATATTCTACTTCAAGTTCTACATAGTAAGAAAAAATCTCTTTCTCAAGGTAGCTAAACAACAAAGACAAGAGCTTATTTGAAATGGTGTAATAAGCAATGGAAAAAGGTCATATAATACAAGTCCATATTTAATGCTTGTTACAGTAACATTAAAAGGAAGGTCATCCAAACTAAAAAGGAAAAGCAACCCAGCATTCTATTCACAATCCATGCAGAAAGCTCTTTCAATAAAGGTGTGAGATATATGTAGCTAATGATGTTAGCAAATTATCTGCTATAAAACAATAAATGTCAAAGATTACATCAAAATTCTTGAAGATTATCCCAGCATTTCATGCTGAAAACTGTTCAGGAAAAATAAAACAAACAGTATTTCAACAGGATAATATGAGGTCTCATACAACAAAAATAACTACAGAATGGCTCATAGTGAAACATTATGTTCTTTATTGGCTACACAGTAGTTTGACCTTATCGTTGTCAGAAAATCTACAGAGAATTCTGAAAACGCAGCAACACCAGTTAATCAACTAGAAACTATAATTAAAAAAGGATGGGCCAAAATACCTGAATAAACAACAGACTTGTATCATCAGTTCCAAAAAGACTTGCATGTGTAATTAAAAATTAGTGATATAATTAACTGGTAATTCACTTGATAGCTGATCATTAAAGACACATGTCAAAGCAGAGCAATTTTTTGTATAACTTCTATGATTCTATAGTAAAATATTACTATTGTAAAAAACAATTTTGTTATTCAGTCTTATTTACCTGTACCAAAGTTACTTGTGAATTTAAGCAGACTTTGTAATTTTTTAATTAAAATGTATAAACCTCCTACTTGGTCAAATTTAAGTAACTTAGATTCTATATTAAAAATCAATAACAAAATAAAGTAGAATTTAACAACATATATTCTATAAAAATGTACTAGTACACTAGAAACAATGTTGAGTTTTAGGGTACATTTAATTTTTTAGTTTCAACATGAGTTTAATTTTGTTGCTTTCTAACTTACTTGCTTGAACAAATTTAATCATCTATATATATAAAAATGAATGTATGTCTGTCTGTCTATGTGTCCTTCATGCATTACCACACCGTTTATCCGATTGCCGTGAAACTTTGGGAAGTTGTTTAATATACTCCAGCGAAGGTTTGTGGCATAGTAAGATTGCCATGAAGCTTTGGAAAGTTTTTTAATACACTCCCGCGAAGTACATTTATCCTATGATAGATGGCTCACGTTTACACGAGCATTCGCGCACAGTGTGTTCGATCAATTTCAAATTGTGAAGACCATTTTCCCCCTTCAAAAATATCTCTATATATGCATTTGTGAACTGTTATTTATGATATTTATAATAATTTTTGTTTAATCACTTTATTTCGACTTTTTTTGCTAATTATGTATTCGCTCGAACTTCGTTAAAATCTTAACTGTACCCCGAACAACGACTGAAGTTGTAGGAAGAAATTCGCGTATTTTACCGATCTAGGTATCCCCCTTTTTCAAATTTTAATATCGACTCAAAATAATTTAAAAAGACAAATTACAATAAAACGGTTTATTATCCGACTATCAGAAATTTCACAACATGCGAAGGAAGAGAGAAAGGAGCAATTAAATAATTAAAATTATAAAGGATTTAAAAATATATATATAAATGGGGAATATCGTGCTTCTGACAATCTCTGCGAGTGTGTGGGCTAAATTTGAGAATCCGTGCTTCTCGCGTGGACAACTGTACGTGGCCGGCTCATGTGTCGGAAACCCTTCCGATTTATTCGTGTACGCACCAGACGGATAAACAAAAAATATCGTGTATCCACAAGCACTCCAATAAATAAATAGAATTGAAACAACACTTTGAAATGTTTTTCCGATGGAAACGAATAATAATAATAAGTTTCAATAAAAATGATAAAATGAAAATTTAATTTTATCATTATGAGTTTGCTTGAATTTCGTTTCTTCTGAGATCGCAGCAATGCGCGACGGGTAAGCTAGTTTGATATAAGAATAAATTATCATAAGACTCTGGCATCAGATATTTCCAACATTCAGTTATTATGAACAGAAGGGTAAACAAGTTTAGGTGTAAGTGTTTGAATGTAGAGTTACAAAGGTGATTTGCTAGCCACTTCAAGGGATAAGAAACGTATTTGTTATTCTTGCATTTATAACATCATTATAATCTAAGCAACTAATAAAAATTGATATAGTGATTTGTCTACTTTGTAGTTATCAAGTAGGTGTAATTTTTTGAACATTTTTGCTTTTTTCAATAAATGATTTATTAAAAATTACTTTAGTCATCACAAAGCTGTTAAGATCATAAATTAAGTCATAAATAAAATAACTACGAAATTACCAACAAACCAGCATAAATTCACTTCAAAAACAAACGTTTTCTACCATCTTCAACGGTCATCAAATTTATGCTGGTTTGTTGGTAATTTCGTAGTTATTTTATTAATTCTCACACCAGTAGTGTTAGTATGATGAATGATTGTTTAAGTCATAAATGTGAGAAAACTGAATATCTTCCTATACTTTAAAGTGGTCAGCAAATTGCCTTTCTAACATGATCTTTAAACTTTCACCAAATAAATGCCGTTGTCTTAACCTTAAAACTGTTTCATTTTTATTACTACTGTACTACAGTTCTTGTCAAATGAATAAATAACTTCAGAAAAGTTTATGGTTTGTTGGTACCATAAGCTTAATTTCAACAATAAGACAGAAGTTTAACAAAAACATTAATAAGTACGACAATAAGTGATTGACAACTTAACCAGATTAGTCTTCTCAAACAGATAAAGAATATTGTTCAACTTTTTAAACCTGTCCTCCTTCCCTATTCCTATTTTAAGCCAGTCTTTATTCAATGCCTACAATCAAAGCTTGTCATCTGAAAGAGTATTTAAACCAATTCCTTGTTTTCATTTTAAAATATTTCATAGTTAATTAATTATTTTGGAATATTGAAGGCAGAACTTCGTGTTTTTGTACGGTAGGTTATGAACAACAGTATCCATTATTTAGTGTGTCCTCTATTTAGGATAAATATTATAGATGTCCTATTTGAGATTGTAAAAATGTCCATTAAATACAGGTGTCTACTATTCAGGAGTGTCCATTAACAAAGGTTTCACTGTATTATATAATTTAGTCATCTAAACTTACTGTTTGGGCTGATGTGGGATTATAAGTCCAAAATGGATTTCCAATACTAATAAAGCATATACAGTACTTTTGAACTTCATCTCTGACTCTGTTTAATCACTTAACCTACAAGATGTGATAAATCTGTGCAATCTGCCAAATTTGGGTTATATCTGGAAGCATTAACCCAGACAAGCAAGAATATTTAAATACCGCATTTATTTGATTATAAGCCGACACTGTGTAAGCTGATGCAAGGAAATAGAAAACAAAAATAAATAAAAAATGAAAATTTATTAATCAAGCATAAGGAATCAATTTTACATCATTTAAGTGTTCTGTTGCTTTCATTAGATGAATCAGATTCATCATCATTTGTTTCTTTGTCCATTTTCATATAGAGCATCATCATCTATGCTGTCAAGCACATTTAAGATTAAACACTTTTTAAATGCACCAGTGGCAACTTCTCTAGAAATACTTTTCCAAGTGAGCATAAAAATTCACAGAAACTTATCTGCGGCAGCTTCTGGGGATACTTTTCCAAACTTTTGACTATGTCGATAAAAGACATCCCTTACTGACTGCATTAATGATATCAATTCTAAGCTGAGGGTCTTTTTTGAACCACAAAAAATTTAAAAAATGGTCAGCTTACAATCAGGTAAATACAGTAGATTAAATTATAGAAAATGTTCACTAGTTAATTTTTAAAAATCATTTTAAATTATGATTTTATCACATGCACATCTTTTAAACAGATTGGAAGGATTTTTTAAGACACTAATGCTTAAGGTAATATTTGGAATATGCAGACAAACACTATAAATATACAGTACTACAGTACTAAGCCCAAAATTATAAGTTAATCAAATAATAATGCCAGATTCTTAGGGCCATAACTTGGCTAATTAAATATAAAGTAATTTTAACTAAAGTTAGACAATTAATTCACTTTGTATTAATCTTGTATTAAATTTAATAATTAAAATTAAATCAATTAATTTAGAAAATTCTGGAAGAAAAGATTAACATAACAGGCTATGGAATGGCACAGTAGGCAGAATTTGCAGATTAAAGTCCTAATCTAGCTCAATCTTTTCTTCCAGACTATTCCAGATTAATTAATTTAATTCTAATTATTAAATTTAATACAAGATGGCAACTTAATCATCTATCATTAGTCTAAATTACTCTATACCTATATATTTGAACAGGAAAGTTATGGTCCAAAGAATCCAGTGTTAATTAAAGACAACATTATTCTGAATATAATAAAACAATAACATTGTCATTTGACTACTTACAAGGAGTTTTTGTTTACAGGGTAATAAAACAATTAATAATTTATTGATATTAGTAGTAGGGGTGGATGATGGTTCTACTCACAACCTCATCTCTAAGTATTAAAGTTTTACTACCCTAACCTTGAAAGACAACCTATCACTTTTCAATTAAACAAATTCCATGTCAATCAGTGACAGGAGATATTTTACAGCAACGTGAAATTTGATATGTTTATTTTATTACTTTATCAGACCAAATACATTAAAATAAACATAGAAAATTAAGTCCAAAAATATATTACATTGTTAGAAAGTAGATAAAATGCAGAAATAAAAGATATAATCATAGTTTCTGAATGCAATGCCAATAATTTCATAAATTTGAAATAAAAATTGGCATTTGACAACATACAAATGTTCAAAAGCAGTTGACCTCAGGACTCTTTCAGAGTTAAAATTCACTTTTCTGAAAGATCATAAATGAATATTTAGTAATAGCATAATTCCATCCAAAAGATTTCATTAATGCAAATGAATAAAATCACATTTTAATATTTTTGATTTCAGAAAATTATACCTTTCAATTTTAACTTCAGCTCTTTATCTCTACAGAATTTGACAGACTAAATACACTGCTGGCCAAGTAAAATGCAACACCTGCAATATCTAGAGGCCTACATGGTATTGCATTTTACTTGACCAGCAGTATAGAATATTCTGAATAACATTATTATTAATGTATTTTAAATAACTGATTCTAATAAAACAGTAATATCTTTGAAAATTGTAAAGTTAAAATTATTATTCTTTATTCACTTTTATTATATATAATATTAAATTTTAACTTTTTTAATATTAAGTCTAAATTATCCTGTCAAAATGAGTTATATTGTTTTAATGAAATTACAGGTACTTTATAAAACATGTATTTATTGTAAAAGTCTGTTTTGGTTTATAAATTTCATGAAATAACTAAATAAAATAAACACATTTGGTAAGGAAGTTTCTGAAACAAATGTAACTTAAACATGTCCATTATCAGAAGTCAACAAGTCACTAGTATCCTGATAAAAAGGTACAGTACATAGTTTGAAAGCTTTAGAGCAAAATTCTCAAACTCAAACAAAGCAAAAGGCCAGTCAAATATATGTATATCCTACATGAGCCATATTCATTATTATTTGGTACACCAAAACATATTGTAATTAAAGGCCTGTCTAACAATCTTTGTTAGATGCCTTTACAACTTATGTAAACAGTTAGATGTTTGAATTTTTTCTGTTTTTATCCCTGCAAGATGTTAGAAACATTGATTTTTAGAAAATAAATCATCAAAGCCACAGGCCAGATATGAAGCCTTAATGGGCCATATCCAGCTTAAGGTCGTGAGTTTGCAACCCTCCTTTAGAATTTCCTAAAATGTTTTTGCTCTAAAAAAGCAATTTAAACTGCATAAAATAAACATCCAAAATTCCTAATGATAAATAATAGATTAATATATTAATTTTTTTATTTTTATCACAAAAATAATACTTACATTAACATCCCAATCTTTATTAAGATAATATATACTAGTAATACAACGTCCATCTTTATTTGGATTATCCACATGTTTTACATAATGTGTTCCATTTCCAGGATAACATGCAATCATAGCCTGTAACAAAAAAAAATATATTTTTCCATAATATATACTGTATATAAAAAAAATAACACAGCATGTACTGTACTTATATAAAATTAAAAATCAGAAAAATTCTGTTTTCATCAAAGAAATATATACCACAAATACTATATATTATAACCACCATATGACAAAACAACTTATCTGTTTTATATTAATAATATTAAGCTACATTTTTCAATTTAAAAAAATATAAGGAACTCATAGCCAGAAATGTGATATAAAGTTTCTACAGAACTTTGCACTTTGCAGTTGGTATGCTGAATGAAACAGCAGAATACAGTATTTATGACAAGTTTTATTGACAAAATAGTAGAGCACAATCAAACTGTACATCAAATCAGTGGCTGCACTACTTTAGAGTAAATGTTCAATGTGACGACCACCAACTTCATTAATGTGCAACGACAAACTATGTTTTGTTCGACTCTCTGTAAGATGCCATGCTCCCCTCATGATATTAAATGCTGTAAAGATGCACTCTGTAAGGTCATGAACTGTTCTTACAGGTGTTGCATACACAAGGGATTCACGATGACTAGCTATGTGTTTACAGTACAGCGCCAGTGGATGCAAGGGGTGACCTGAAGGATGACAAGCACTAAGTACATGTCTTGTACACAGGCTTAGTTAGACCACTGTAGTTGTGTGTTTACAGTCTTCCATTTGCAGCAATAACATGACGTCAATGGACAGAAGGGTAGCTACCAAAGTGAAGGGCAGTCAAGCACCTCTTACTGCTGTAGACACTTTAGTTCAAATTTCCGGCTATAGGTTCCTTATATCAAGACGTTCAAAATTTCATCCTCTACAATCCCCAAATTTCTAAAATGTCATTCTGATACACCCTGTATAGAAGTTATCATGCCAAATTTTTTCTTAACCTTTACCCCATCCTGAGATATTGAACAAAACACACACAACCACAAAAATTTTTACCCTATTGACATTTTGGGTTCAGGGATCTCAAAACAGAGATTTGCAAAAAAACATGGAGGGTCAAATCTGACACAATTCCACTACTTTTCCTTGTTATGTATACGTAACAGCCAGGAAAATAAAATTTAAATTTAATTTAAAATAAAATTTGGATTTATGGATACATTTAATTCATTTATAATAGACCATCATTTTATAACAACTGATATAAATTTTCTATTATGACTGTATAAAATGTCATATTTAATAGTGTTTACAAACTTATGTTTTTATTACCAACTAGCTGCAAGGACCCGCTTCGCTGGGTTTTTATTTGTGGGCAAAAATTAACAATAGTGAAGATTAAGATAATTACATTATAGCCAATCTTACCCATTTTCACAGAATGCAAGAATTAGGTCCCCCGTTTCCAGACTAATTAGGGAATTTTTACGTCCAGTCAAACAAACTATTTTCAATTTGATCAATTTTCTGGAACGTTTACAATCGTTCTATAATCAAACCAATTCGAATTCGAAAATTTTTAAAATCGAAATAGAAAATCTTCCACTTTCAACCACTTTCAAGCCCATATCTCCTGCACCCTTATAGCTATCGAGACACAACCACCATAGTGCACGAATGGAGACTTGGGGCTACTACCACATACAAACACCATTCATGTGTGATGTGTAGTTTTGGCTGAAAAGTGAAATATAGGGACACACACGTCCATTTTTATATACAGGTATATATATTAGGTCAGTCCATAAGTTCGTGCGTATTTTATGACCTTGTTTTGCTGTTAAAAATGCCAGTCTAATGTGATACTTTTTACACTGAAGTGTTAAATTGGATCTCATTCATATAATACTGTTCAGAAATGGGAACATTTCAGTTGTTTATTTTCGTTAAAATGGAAGTGACAGATGAATATAAGAGACATGTTTTATACTTTTTATTTTTAAGTGGTGAGAATGCTACAAATGCAGCCAAAAAATTAAATACTGCTTATAATCAAACTGTAACAAGTGTAAGGACTGCGCAGAAGTGGTTTGAAAGATTTAGAAATAATGATTTTAGTGTGNCAGTTGGTATGCTGAATGAAACAGCAGAATACAGTATTTATGACAAGTTTTATTGACAAAATAGTAGAGCACAATCAAACTGTACATCAAATCAGTGGCTGCACTACTTTAGAGTAAATGTTCAATGTGACGACCACCAACTTCATTAATGTGCAACGACAAACTATGTTTTGTTCGACTCTCTGTAAGATGCCATGCTCCCCTCATGATATTAAATGCTGTAAAGATGCACTCTGTAAGGTCATGAACTGTTCTTACAGGTGTTGCATACACAAGGGATTCACGATGACTAGCTATGTGTTTACAGTACAGCGCCAGTGGATGCAAGGGGTGACCTGAAGGATGACAAGCACTAAGTACATGTCTTGTACACAGGCTTAGTTAGACCACTGTAGTTGTGTGTTTACAGTCTTCCATTTGCAGCAATAACATGACGTCAATGGACAGAAGGGTAGCTACCAAAGTGAAGGGCAGTCAAGCACCTCTTACTGCTGTAGACACTTTAGTTCAAATTTCCGGCTATAGGTTCCTTATATCAAGACGTTCAAAATTTCATCCTCTACAATCCCCAAATTTCTAAAATGTCATTCTGATACACCCTGTATAGAAGTTATCATGCCAAATTTTTTCTTAACCTTTACCCCATCCTGAGATATTGAACAAAACACACACAACCACAAAAATTTTTACCCTATTGACATTTTGGGTTCAGGGATCTCAAAACAGAGATTTGCAAAAAAACATGGAGGGTCAAATCTGACACAATTCCACTACTTTTCCTTGTTATGTATACGTAACAGCCAGGAAAATAAAATTTAAATTTAATTTAAAATAAAATTTGGATTTATGGATACATTTAATTCATTTATAATAGACCATCATTTTATAACAACTGATATAAATTTTCTATTATGACTGTATAAAATGTCATATTTAATAGTGTTTACAAACTTATGTTTTTATTACCAACTAGCTGCAAGGACCCGCTTCGCTGGGTTTTTATTTGTGGGCAAAAATTAACAATAGTGAAGATTAAGATAATTACATTATAGCCAATCTTACCCATTTTCACAGAATGCAAGAATTAGGTCCCCCGTTTCCAGACTAATTAGGGAATTTTTACGTCCAGTCAAACAAACTATTTTCAATTTGATCAATTTTCTGGAACGTTTACAATCGTTCTATAATCAAACCAATTCGAATTCGAAAATTTTTAAAATCGAAATAGAAAATCTTCCACTTTCAACCACTTTCAAGCCCATATCTCCTGCACCCTTATAGCTATCGAGACACAACCACCATAGTGCACGAATGGAGACTTGGGGCTACTACCACATACAAACACCATTCATGTGTGATGTGTAGTTTTGGCTGAAAAGTGAAATATAGGGACACACACGTCCATTTTTATATACAGGTATATATATTAGGTCAGTCCATAAGTTCGTGCGTATTTTATGACCTTGTTTTGCTGTTAAAAATGCCAGTCTAATGTGATACTTTTTACACTGAAGTGTTAAATTGGATCTCATTCATATAATACTGTTCAGAAATTGGGAACATTTCAGTTGTTTATTTTCGTTAAAATGGAAGTAACAGATGAATATAAGAGACATGTTTTATACTTTTTATTTTTAAGTGGTGAGAATGCTACAAATGCAGCCAAAAAATTAAATACTGCTTATAATCAAACTGTAACAAGTGTAAGGACTGCGCAGAAGTGGTTTGAAAGATTTAGAAATAATGATTTTAGTGTGAAGGATAAGGCTCGTACTGGAAGACCCGTTGACTTTGATGATGATGCTCTCTCTGCACTAGTTGAAGCAGAACCATCTTTAACAGTTGATGAAATTGCGGAACATTTAAATTCATCCCATGGAACTGTTCATAGACATCTACAACAAATCGGAAAAGTTTCAAAGCTAGGAAAATGGATACCACATGAACTGTCAATAGCTAACTGACAACAACGTCAACTGCTCAACTCCAAAGCTTCAACTGGGAAATTTTACCTCATCCACCATATTTGCCAGATATTGCTCCCAGTGATTATCATCTTTTTCGGAGTTTGCAGAATTTTTTAAAAGGAAAAACTTTTGAGGATGAGAACAATGTAAAAAAGGCTATTTCTGAATATTTTGATTCAAAACCGAAATCATTTTACAAAGACGGGATTAAAAAGCTACCATCAAGATGGGAAGAAATTGTACAAAATAATGGTGAATACATTATAGATTGAAATAAGATTTAATTAAAATTTTTTGTTGCTTTTTTTGTAGATAAAAATGCGCACGAACTTATGGACTGACCTGATATATATAAAACAGTAAATTTTCAGCACTACCAGTTTACTGGAAATTTTATGGACATTTCACTATAATTCTTTTTGTTGTGATTTAAATTTTTGAAAAATATGAAACAAATACAAACATCAAGTTTTTAAAATAACAAGTAATTGAAAGAATTGAAGCAGGACAGTCATAAGCACAGATTGCTAGATGGTTGCACATTAATCATTCTGTCATTCACAAAATACGGAAATGATTTCCAGAGACTGGGTCAATATTGAGAAAGCCATCTGCTAGTTGTTCAAGGGCAACAGCAATCCTACTTAAGGTCTTTGCCTAATAGCACAGAGAGACAGACTACAACTGTCTCAACTGCAACCTGACCTCAGAAGTGCTACAAGGACTATGATGTCAATATCTACCATTAGTTGAATGAGCTAGAGGTTGGTCCCTCTGCTAGAAAACCAGTGGTTTGTGTGCCTATTGCTTTATTCCATAGATGAACATCTAAACTGGTATCAGCTTTTTGTCAATTAGATCCAGAAACAATGGACATATGGATGACAAATTATTCTTTCAATCACCATAACAGTGTATTTCTATTAATAGGACTTATCACACTTGTGTATAAGATTACAGCAACTCAGTCACACAGATAAAAATTGTTTTATTTACAATTACCTGGACACATACAAATTGCGTTTCGGACTTGCGTTTTTGTATGTATCCAGGTAATTGTAAATAAAACAATTTTTATCTGTGTGACTGAGTTGCTGTAATCTTATACACCAGTATGATAAGTCCTATTAATAGAAATACACTGTTATGGTGATTGAAAGAATAATTTGTTTAAATTAAGGACATTGATGCATATTAATTGACATATGGATGAGTTTAGGTTTGTTCTTCAGAATGCTTCTAGATGCTCTCTGATCTGGAGAGGAGAAAGTATTTACTATCATTCTACAAACATCCTTAAAGAGATACTTATAGAAATGGAGGTGTTATGATTTGTGTGAACATCTCCTTGAGTGACCATGCAGATCTCTGATTTCTCTCAGCAATATTAAAGGACAAAGGATATATAGGTTATAGGGATGAAATCCTAGATTAGTTTGTGGGACTTTGTGAGTACAATAGGGACAAAGTTCATTCTATAGGAAAATAATATCCATCTCCACAGAGCAAGGATTTTGAATTATCTTGAAGTAAATACCATAACTTGTATGGCATGGCTGCACATCCTCTGAATCCTGAATAGTATGTTTGGAATGCTCTAGGGAAATATGTTTTATTCCTTCAACTTCCTTGAAACCTCCAGGGATTCCAACTTGCCCAATAATGAGAATGCAAACTATTCCAGTTACTTTCATCAAATACTGCAAATAGTATGAAACAACACTGAGGTATGTATTGCTGTAAAAGGTGATCATACACCATATTAATGTAGGGTACATTAGAGACTTTTTGTCATGAACATCATAATCTATTGTTTGTACTTATAGTTAACTAAATTGCAGTAAACTTGGCATTTCAATAACTCATTCCTGTATGTTACTTTCTGTCAAATTCCATACACATTAATTATGATTTTATAAATGATTTATTGTTTGTTCTCTTTATATTGCAAGGCAGTGTAGTATCTTAAAGAACATATAGAATACAATTGTATTTTAATGGATGCCATTTTATTATATTTTATAAACGGCAAGTTTTATAAACTATAAAATTTCTTTTTTCTTTTTATAAAAGAATAAAACATTATTTTATAAAATATTTTTTGTTTATTGTACTCTAATAATTTTTTCTGCTGTCCCAAATCCAAAATACTGTATAAACTTTTAAGTCTACATCACTGTAGTGGAATCCTAACTATACCCAATTTTATAAAACTTTGAATTTGGGAATGCATCATCCATCAACATTAATAACATTATTAAATGAATTTTGTCACTATTGTATTTGAGATATAATGTTGCATCTCAATTTGCTTAGATTCAGGAAATCAAGTACAGGTATCCCTCATATAACACAGTAGTTACATTCCGAGAAAGTGCCATGTTATGTGAATCTGTACTATACGAAACAAAGGACTAATGCAAAACATGTGATTAGGTTCCAGAAGTAAACTATTCTTTTTAGTTACAAAGAGAAATATGTTTATTAATGCAATAAATAATTCATTTTCAATCAATAATTAACTAACAATCACAATTAAAAATACTGCAGTATGCATTAATATTAATTTTAGTTAAACAAGGGCATTTTCTTTTTTACAAAGTATCGATATCTTCTGAGCTTTTTTGATGATCTTGATCAGAAATATCAGCAACATCTTTTTATCTTTTTCTTCATCTTTTTATTCTTACCGTAAAAATTTTTTTATGTATGATAAAATTAAAAATAAAAATATGTTGTTGATCGAAAATTTGTTCTACTGGTTTGCATTTGTTCAAGGACTGAGCAATTTATTTATCAGAATTTGTGTTCGAATACCAAACTGTTCAAATTGGGAACAGTTCGAGTACTAAGATTCTGCTGTATTTCACTTGTCATTTTTATGAATGATTTCTTTTAACCATAGGTTAAAAAAGATTATTTAAATATTTTTATGTGTTATTAAACTTTACTAAATATGAAGATTAATCTATAAAAACAAAACATGGTGACAGTCTTTTAAGGGCTAAAGTCAGAAAGCAATGACAATGATACCTGGTCAATAGGAATCTAGTCCTATTAATAAACAAGGTCCAAGTAGACAATATATACACAGAAATGTCATTATATTAATTTTATCACTTAGTTTTGAATTTTTTTTTAGTTATGAAAAAAAAATTCATAACTAAGTGATAAACTTATATGTGTGTATTTACATGTTCATGTTTCATTATTAAATAATGTAGAAGAAAATTTACATTATATTATTGTCAATTAAACATATTTAACTGACTATAAAATAATAAAGTAATTATTGTTAAGCAATACTTTTGAATTTAAAAAATATATATAAACCTAACTAATTTATAAAAAAAACTAAGCAAGAATTAAACACAAGAATGACAGAAGTGTGCTTAGTCACAAATCTAAACAAGGATAGCTATACACGATTCAGTAGTAAACATAAACTTATTAAGTGATATTTTTGTCAATACTTTTTGAAATTTAAAATTATAAACAAATATTTGTTATAACTATTGAGTAATATTCATTATTGTAATTTTAAAAAATAGCAGCTTTTTTGGAAGTCAAAAGTCTAGTTCTAGAAGTTCTTAAAAAATAACAAATTACTTTCAAAAACTTTAAGAACATATAATCTAAAAAAAGAATTAGCTTCCAATGACTTAAAGATAACCAGTAACTAATTTTTTATAGCTATTTTTGGATTCTGAGAATGAAAACTAAGTATCCTCAGAAGTATTTAGTGAACTAGAAATTCTTACTTGTAGAAAAATATTTTTTTAAGTGAAGGGATCAAAACAAACTTGTCATATCAACAAATAATTCTAATCATTTGTTTAAGGCAAGTAAATATCTAGACTAAGATTAATTAATGCAGTTATGTGGTATGTATAAAATTTGTTTTGAAGTAGTTTCAGTTACATGTTAGTTTACAAAAAATATTTTATGGCCATAAGCATACCTAAAAAATAATCTCCTCAAAAAAATTACTGCACAAGTAAAATAACTTTAAAAAGAAAATGTTTTAATGGAGAAAAATAAATAATCCTCCCATTAAAAATTGAAACATAAAACTTGTACTTGAAATAAGATTAGAAGCTATAAACAGTAAGCAATGTGAACAAGAAACTGTTAACAAATTATCACTAGATCAGATTAAATTGCATAATATAATATAAAAGACTTTTTCAAATGTGGATGTTTGTTATCCCATAACTTATATAAAATCTTACTTTCACATATTTTATAGATTAATTTTATTTATGAAATATTATTAAAAAACAATAAACCAATAGACAAACTCATTCAAACTGTTGCAAATTAAATTTGAAACATTTTCAGAGTGACTCCAATTCCATCTACAGGTAACCCCTGTATAACACAGTAGTTACGTTCCAAAAAATTGTCGTGTTATGCGAATCAAAGAACTAGTAAGAAAAGGAGAGTTAGGTTCCAAAAATTAAAAAACATGCTACTATATTTTCATAATTAAGATAAATATCTTTATTAAAATTTTCTTAAGTGATACATATTAATATAAATTAAACAATGTTTTCTTTGTCATCACTAAAAGCACTATTAACCGAAAACATTACACATTTGGCAAGTTATCGTTATCCTCTGAGCATTTTTCTGCATTATTTTCAGATTCATGCTTTACTTTTTGCAAAAAGTGTATGTAATTATAGATTGCTTCTTCTAGTTAAAAGATCTTTATAAATTTCCTTATATGGTGCTAAGCACTTATGAAATAAGGGAAAAACATCTGGCAACACCAGAAGCAGAAGCGTCGAGATATGGCAAAATTGAAACAATTTTCGCGAAAAACCATGTGTTTGGAGACGAGAAAAGAAAATTTACACACTGAAGTACTAATAGTTCACAAAAATTATTATTTTCGTGAACTATTAGTACTTAAGTATGTAAAAATTTATTACATTTCATGTTGTATGAGGGTTTTACCCATTTCTCGAACCGTATCAGAGAGAATCTGTGTTATAAAAGTACCATGTTATACGGGGGATGGTACCAATTCTCAAACCGTGTTAGAGTGAATCCGTGCTATAGAAGTGCCGTGTTATACGGGGGTTACCTGTATTGCAGTATTATTAAAGGAAAACTGTAACCAACATTTCATAACAAATAAAAATAATAAGAAATTACATTAAAGTATGTTTATTGCAATTATAATCTATTATTGCCAAAGGCACTATCACATCTCAAAAATGTCAAAAATCTAATTTCTTGAATAACAATTGTGTATTCTATTAGAAAACAATATCATGTCATTTGGTGGAGAATATGTAGCATTCACTATTTCTTTAACAATCAAAAAACTGATTTTAGGTTTATGTAACGACAATTAATATTTATTTACGTCATTTACCACAATAACATAAATCAAAATAAAACCTACCTTTGTTCGTGTCGTTATCTTGTAATTATTAAGTGGACCGTTGTCTCTGATCTTATTGCATCTCATAATTATCGCATCGAGAGTCTGTATTAGCTTTCCAATATTGTGACAATTGGGTTCGGAACCATCAACCCATGCAATGTGATCGCCCCTGATGACGCTGGATGCTGCACAGCTATTAACTAACTGTCCATTATGAAAGAGTCCAGCCCTGTAGAGATTTCTGACCTCGTCCAGAATAGCTTTACCAGTCTGTTCACCCATAAATTTATCGATGACACAAATTCCATAGCTATTCAAATCCTTGACTAAATTATGGCACATACCATCAAACCATTCGGGATTCTGGTTATAAGATTCTATCATTGACTTTTCGTCGACTTGAGCGCATTCGTTCTGTCCGAAATGTTCGTTAAACATCTGATCACCGTCAGATAAGTATGCATCTTGAGAAGAAGCTTGGCTAACACTAAAATTGCTTTCCTTACTCATGTCGTTAACTAACAGATTATAATCGGGTATAGAACTGGATGCTATCAAATTCGACGAATCAAATTCCGTTTGAGTTACTTGTTCGGTGGGTTGATTCTGCCAAATTTGTTCCGAATAATAGAGTGGATTTACTTTATTCCAGCTGCTTTCACCTTGTGTGTTTTGTAAATTCGGTTGATTAATCATCTGCCTTATTTGAGTACATTCTTTCCTGTGTTCACGCCAGTGTAAACTCTGATGCTCTTTAGAACAGTACCAAGCGTAATGGCATCTACTGCATCTACTCAAGATACCTGTTCGACCGCACCATGAACACTTTATCGGTTCAGACATTTCTTCATCTCAAGCAATTGCGAAATAACCGTTTTTAGAAAACGAAAAGTTAAAAAACCTCTTCCGGCGCCTAACAACAAAACTAACGAATTCGACAATTACTACTTCAAAAACTAGCCAAAAAATAGCGTAATTTTTTTGCATTATATTTTTACTTCGACTTTTATAAATAATTATATTAAATTTAAATTAAATATATAAAATAACATAANACAGATTTGTGCTAAAAGTTGGTAGATAGAACTACAGTCAATATTGACAAGATAGTTTTTTTAAAAAACTTTGTGTTGAAAAGAATGTGCATTTATTATGCAAACTTTTTTACTACAGTTTGTCTATAGCAACATGATACATGGGTGATCTGCTGAAGGTGGATCTCCCACAGGATTTTCTAAGAGAAATGCAACTGTTTTTTAGATGCTAAAAATATGAAGAAAATTTTTTCGAATAAAATTAATGAAATTTAAAACTATAAATTATGATTTTTTTTTTTTTTGTAACATTTAACGAATCGTCTGCGTTTTGGTTCCTATCATGGAAGAGTGGTGGCTAGACGATGACGTAACGCAGAAGAAAAGCAATATGTCTTCTCCGACGAACAGTCAAATTGTGGATGAATTCGAATACTCTTTTCAGGTACTTTATGTAAATTATTGGTATTTACTAAAGTAATTCGGTTCGTTAATGAGCGAAGTTAATAAAATGCTGTATTAAAATAAAAGGCGTAATGATGATCGAGTTAGGCCTGTTTAATTAAGGATGTCGCCAATCGATATTCAGGATGCGACTATGCAGACGCGAATTTAGTAGCGAGAGAGAGGTTGCGAGCGATATAGTTCTCGCAAAGGAAAACCATGCACAAGTGAGAAGCGAGAAATATTGCTGGCGTGAGCGATTTTCTGGTTCTCGCATATATCTGACAGGGTTTGATATTTATCTCATCTCGCCTCTTCGCGCCACATATTCTCGCTCGCGTCTATATAGTCACATCCTTAATTCACTGTTCAAAAAATAGTTTATTATTACTTTTTTAATAGGCTTGTCTTGCTGCCTTGACAAATCCAGATTATTTCAATTTAAGAGATTCTGAAGAAATAAAAACAGGCAAGTTTTATACGAAGTAAGAAAAATTGTATTTAATAATACGAGACTTTGTTTAAATATATTGGTTTTGCATAAAGGTGTCGAACAAACCATTCAGAGATTTCTTGACTTAGCAAGACAGATGGAATGCTTTTTCCTACAAAGACGATTGTTGTTGTCAATTCAGAAACCTGAACATATAATATTAGAAGTAAGAAGTAACTTTTATTTATTAAGTTTAATGTATTCTAAAGTATTAGGAAAATATTTTAAATTTTTTTTATAGGATACTAACGAATTAAAAAATGAATTGGCTCGTAAAGAACAGTTGTTGCAGAAGTATTATGACAAAATACAATATTGGCAAAGCTTATTATCCGACACTACCGGTATAGCAGCCAGACCCACACAGATGCCACCTCCGCACACGCAGAGCATGCAATCTACTCAACCTCAGATGCAGGGAATACCTACTCCTGTATCTGCCCCTCAGCCTATGATGCAAAACATTATGCCCTCTCATTGCCAAGCACCTCCGCCGAATCAAGGAGGAATGAACCAGCCACCTCCAGCAATGGTTCCACCACATCCGCCACAGATGCATCCTCAACATATGGTTCCCGGTCAAACTCAAGGAAATCTGCAAGGACCATTAGCATACTTGGAAAGAACTATGTCTAATATAGGTATGCCAGATGGTAGTGCAAGATAATTATGGCATTCCTGTTTCTGAACAGTGTAATAAATGTATATTTTTATTAAAATAAACCTGATATATATGAGGACTGTATTTGACTTTGATTATCACAAAACTAAATAAGAAGTATAAAAAAAATATAATATATGCTTACTTTTTGACACTATTATAAGTAAAATTTCCACAGTACTACAAAAATTAACCTTAAACACTTCACTATTAGTCATACTATTACACAATTCATGTACACATAGTACATAAAATTTGCATTATTTCATAATTCAAATATCATTACAATGTAAAATATATTTTACATGCAAATCTTCTGTCTTTTATGAAGCTATCATTTGTTTTTGCTCTGTTATCTTTGAGAATAGTGTTGTTGCTTTTGTGGAACTAATGATTGCCTCATATGGTAATTCAGTGTGTCACACTCCTACCAAATTTCAATACAGCATGTTTGCTTAATTATCAACTAGCAGGAACCAGTTGAAATAGACTGTTTTTACTCAATTAGAATGCCAAAATTTTAAATGATTGCTATACTGATGAGTTATATAGAATACAAAGTCCTTTCTGGGTTTGTCTGCAGGTGATTTGACTGCTCTCTGGTAACATGAGACTTTTCAGTTTTGAATCTGGGTCCCAGAGTGGTAATTTGGTATTCTTAAGGCTGACCAACTTAGATTAGTAGTTATGGATTTGCAGTGATGGCCCATATCGTGGCAATCATCTTGTCCTGGATTTTGTCAATAAAACTGAGACTTACCAACAGTTCAAGTTTACTCTTATTTTTGTTAGCTTAGTGTCAATTGGTGGAATTCTTGACAAAGTAACAAATTGGACAATTAGAATAACATTTTGGTCTCATTGTGGAGCAACAGTGAAATAAAAACAGATTTGTGCTAAAAGTTGGTAGATAGAACTACAGTCAATATTGACAAGATAGTTTTTTAAAAAACTTTGTGTTGAAAAGAATGTGCATTTATTATGCAAACTTTTTTACTACAGTTTGTCTATAGCAACATGATACATGGGTGATCTGCTGAAGGTGGATCTCCCACAGGATTTTCTAAGAGAAATGCAACTGTTTTTTAGATGCTAAAAATATGAAGAAAATTTTTAAAAAAATTGTATGGCCAGCCCAGGTAAAGTGCAAACCAGTGACCAACTACCAGTGTTTGGTGGTTTTATCCACTGTCATTGATAAGCCTTTTTTATTATGGATTCTAAAAAATTAAAACAGTTTAGTTTAAAAATGAAAGTGATACACAATACATTTTAAATAAAAGTAAAATTTTTTGGTACTTTTCTGTTAATGGACACCAGTCGATATGGTAAGATTCAAGCTCTGAAGGGGTTTTACACCACACCAGAATTGTTGACCCTCTGCGATAATCCCCTCCAAAGATCAGTTTTTTAACATTTATCAGTACTGTATATTAATTAAATTAGAGGTTGCGGCCAACGTTTTCAACACGAAAACGTGTACGTCGGACGTTCAGCGCCGCTTTCCTATAAGCCTAGAAGTTTGACAATGGTGTTTGGATAGTCAGGGCAGCGGCAGCCTTATCCTTTGCGAGGCCCTTGTCCTTTGTGCAAAGTATGTGAATTGAAATAGTAGGCACTTATTAATATTAATATATACTGTACTATAAATTAAATTTATTTTATTGTTATAACTAATAGCCAAGGATAAAATAAAAAGTTTTAAATATCAACTTTTTTCTACTTGGTTGTTGCGCGAGGCCCCTCCAAGAGCGAGGCCCCGGGCGATTGCCCTGCTCGCCACCCCCTAAGGCCGCCACTG
>NW_019384558.1:371414-391834 GCF_000671375.1 Centruroides sculpturatus
ACACACACACACACACACACAACTCTTTTATTTACGTAATGCCGAAGTATTACATGTCTGGCACCGCTTTGCATAGCCAGTTAACATATAAAAACATTAAATAATTGAAATTTCAATTACATATATTATTTTTACAGTATTATTACAATATTTTACAATATATTTTTAAAATTTTTATAAAGTATAGTTCCTATAAAGCCCATCTTTACATGAAGTCCAAAGGGCTTTGACAACATTATTCAACCACCAATAGCAGGCATTCAGGTGTCCATATCACATAACCCTCTAGCTAACTTAGTTCTGATGGTTAAATTTGTATATCACGAATTCAGTTGCACAATTTCACACTATTAATAACCATATTGAAGTAAGCACTTAAATTGGTGTCCGGAAAAATTCCATTTCTCTATCAATACTACTTCTAAGCATGTCTTCCGTGTCAGTTTTCTTTTAATTGAAATTAAGTAAAGTCTATATTTTTGTTTAATGAGACAGTTAACAAAAAGGCCCAGTCCAGACAGACCCATATTTGGGTGTAAAAGGACACGAGGAAGTATTGCAAATCCCCAGCCATTCAATATACCTAGAACCTAATACAGACCAAATTCAAGGCCTTCTTTAAAACCTTGGAACAAAACTTAGGAACAAAATCAGCAGTAGGATGCCAAAAGAATTGGAAGGAACTATAATGCATACAGTATCAGTAATAGTTACCATGATTTTGAATTTAACAATAATATATTAAGAGTGGTTAAAATAATAAATCTCGAGTACCTCAACTCCTGTGATTTAATAATAAATATTTAAAAGCATAACAACAGTTGTATAAGAGTTAGCAGAAAATGCACTGCATTAACAAATAGTAAAAGAATATTAGAATTAATAAATGCACTAGGCTTTCAGAGTAACTGGGAGTTATGCCCTAATGGTAGTAAGTTTGCCATATCTTTTGTTTAAGTTGTTGAAATAGAAAAAGTTCTCCTTTGTATTAATAAGATTAGGTAAATCACATGGCCAAGATATACCTTGTTGGTGTAGTATAGTTTGAATTTCATTTTGTTCCCTTTCAAGTATCGGACAATGGAAAATATAGTGTACGTTTCCGTCTTCGATTTGACATATAGGGCATAAATTTGTATTAAGTCCAGAAAACCTGGCGAAGTAGCTGGCAAATTTCCCGTGGTTTGTGAGAAATTGAGTTATCCAGTGATTTGGTTTAATCCATTTAAATTTATAAGTTACTTCGATACTTGGAAGAAAACTATATGTGCTGGATCCTTCACATTCATCCCATCTGCCTTGCCACTCATTTATAAGTTCCAGCCATAAAATTCTTTTCACTACATTCATGCTTACTTTATTATACAAGACAGGGAGACATGTGTTAGTAGCAGCGGTTTTTGCTAAAAAGTCTGCCCGCTCATTTCCGACAGTTCCATGGTGGGCCATTGTCCACTGAAAAGTGTACCTATTATTAGATGTAAAGACCACATGTTTGATTTTGGTAGATATAGGATGAAGATCATTATTATGAAGTGTAGCCAAGGAGGAGGCACTATCACTAATTATTGTTATATAACAGTCATTATAGGTATCATTAGTCCAGGTAACAGCCATTAAAATAGCAAACATTTCTGCCTGAAATATAGTAGATAATTCTCCAAGTCGGAACATTTGACTATAAATTTCCTGATTCTGTGCATATGCTACAAAGGCGCATCCAACATAGCTATTTATTTTGGAACCATCAGTATATATAATAATATTGCTTTCGTGTGCTTCATCAGTCATTTGAGGTGGAGGCAAACAGGGGTTTATAGATTGGTCAAAAGGAGTCAAGAATTCTATATCATTAACATCTATGATACCTGTGGAAGTGTCAATATTTTCTCTCCATTTAAGGTGGCAAATTCGGCTAAAATATTTTATGTGGATGTCCATAGGAGGTTTCCTTGTAATAACTTGTAAGGAAGCTGTTGGAGCCGTTCTATATGCTTTAGTGAGGAGAATTATAGCCTTTCTTTGTGCAGATATTAATTTTCTTTTAGGATGGGTGTTGTGTGAGGCCGAACCCCAAATACCACAGGCATAAGTGATTATCGGTAAAAAAAGTTGATTATAAATGATATCTAGAGCTTCATATGTAAGTCCCCATGTGCTTTTTGCAACCCTGGAGAATGTTTGGAAGATGAGGCCGGCACGCTTTGTTATATATTCTATGTGATCATGCCAACATAGTCTGCTATCCAGAATAACTCCCAGATATTTTATATTTTTTTTAATAGAGATAGAAACACCTCCCATTCGAATCGTGGGTACTCGTAAGAATAAGTTAGGCCGTCCAGGGAGGTTGAAAATTGTGCCTTTGGTTTTCGTGGCATTAAATTGTAATTTATGCTCTTTCCCCCATATATTTATTTTATCCAGAATTGCTGTCCCTTTATGCTCAAGGTCGGCTCTACTATTACCACCTACCAATACCAGCAGATCGTCAGCATAGGCAATAAGTCCATCCTGCCCAAAATTCTGTTCAAGAATGAGATCAAATGTAACTATCCATAACAAAGGGCCAATGACTGAACCCTGTGGACATCCTCTTACCACATTCCTCCTCACTTCAACAGTACCTTTTTGCATAATTGCAGTTCTGTCGGAAAGATAGTTTTGTAGTATTCTGTATATATTAGCAGGGCATCTCTTCTCTCGCAGTTGATATAATGTTAATGGCCACCAAGTGCTATCAAAGGCCTTGCTAATATCAAGGCTGATAGCAAGCACAAATCTGTTATTATTATTTAATAGATGTCTTATAATTTTGGTCGATTCATATATAGCATCTGTTGCAGACCTTTGATGTCGAAATCCATACTGGGAGTTATGGAGAAGTTTATTTGTTTCAAGGTGCCATATTAGTCTATTCGCAATGAGTCTCTCTAGCGTTTTTCCCAGGAGTGGGAGAAGAGAGATAGGTCTT
Source organism: Centruroides sculpturatus (assembly GCF_000671375.1). Lineage (NCBI taxonomy): Eukaryota > Metazoa > Arthropoda > Arachnida > Scorpiones > Buthidae > Centruroides > Centruroides sculpturatus. Next base: position 374,389 of record NW_019384558.1, read on the forward strand.
GATTCTTCAGGTTGCCCTGGCTTGGGTACAGGAATTATGCGTGCAATTTTCCATTTGTCTGGAAAATATCCTATAGAGAGACAAGTATTAAATAGCTTTTCAATTTGTTCTGGAATGATATCCCAGATTTTTCTCACGATACTAGCAGTCATGCCATCCACACCAGGGGCTTTACCATTCCTGAGCTGAGTAATTGCATTATGTATTTCATGTTGTTGAAAAGGTGAAGCTTCAGATGTATCAATGTCATCATATCTGTTTTGTCTGAGCACACGTTGCCAGAGATCATGCTCGACATTCCAAACACCATTGCCAAACTTCTAAGCTTTTAGGAAAGCGGCGCTGAACGTCCGACGTACACGTTTTCGCGTTGAAAACGTCGGCCGCAACCTCTCTTATTATCCACAACCATGAAGCAGATAATAGTGAGGGCTTATCAGACCAATGAAGGGCACAAACGCTCAGGGATCAAAGTGAAAACAATTTAATAAACTCAAAAATGTGCCCATCATTGGTCTGATAAGTCCTCACTATTATCTGCCTCACGGTTGTGGATAATTATATCAAAGGCTAGAAGCAACTTTTGTAATAATTTCATTTATCAGTATACTTTAAAATTAATTCTTCTAAAAATCTCTTAAAGAATTTGAAAAACGTAACGGTTGATACAGAATTCCACCGTCGTTTTTTTAATCTGTAACACCACTTCAACAGAGGCAACTACTAAGGTTTATATATGTTAGTTCTTTATTATACTATGCATTTTGGGTGTAAGATTTTTGATGTTACTTGCACCCATCACCAGATGTTACATTTCTACAATCAATAAACGTACAATTATATAAACATAGTTGTAATAATTACTGTAATAAATTGTATGTTTATATAAGTTATATTAAAAATATTTTTTCATTATATTTAACTAACCTTTTTACAGTATTTGTAAATTATACAGCTTCGTGGTATTGATGTTCTATCCCCGAAGGCATTTCCAACTGTCCTTCTGTCTGTTTACTTACTATTTTGGTCCTAACCATTTCTTCCCACATGTCGTCGATCTCCATTCCATTAAGTTTATGGTGTTGGTTGTGTTAACAATTGCGAGGTGTTCTTTGAATCTACGTAAATATCTGTCTTCTTCTTTGTGTATTATTTTTATGTTTTTAGTATTGATTGTACAGTGGTGCCTCGTATAACGGATGCTGCGAATAACGGACTTTCTGTTTGGCCGTTACGTGACTCGAGCAACAGACTAGCTGCGAACAACGGCCTTTCTGTTCGGCAGTTACGTGAGGCGAACAATGGACTTTCTGCGAACAAGTGCGAATGATGTTTCCACTCTTTTGCTGTTGCTAATGACAATCTGCTATTTTTATAATATATTAGTACAGTATTATTAGAATATATTGATATTATTAGTATATCTGAAATACAGATCTCCCATTGGAATTTGGCTTGCTCCCTTGTTTATTACGTACATCACCTCAGTGCAGGGTATTTACATTTATTCAAGTGTTGTGCAAATCACGGCTTCTAATAAAGCAGAAAGGTGATTTCAATTGAAACAAAGCAAGAAATCATCAGAAGGAGTGAAAGTTGACAAAAACTTCCTTGTCAAATGGGGAGAGGTTCAGGAGTTTACCAACACTCATTATCCAAACAGNAACTTTTTATATATTTAACTATTATAAAATGGCAAAAAGTTTTACTTTGAGGGTAGGGACGGGTTTATTAAAAATTGTAAATGATAATAACGAGGAAAATCGTCATTAAATCCGACCGTACTAAAGATACACGCGACCCCCTTTATCTTTCCATCCTCTCGAACTTTAATCACCAAAATTTAACAGTATCGATCTCCCTAATAAACAAACCTCTAGGCAAAATTTCAGAAACTTTCCACAAAAAACACGGGAGTTATTAAGCTTCAAACGGGATGAACAAAATCGTGCCCCCATTCATACAGAAAAAAAAACCCCGATTTTTGCATTTCTCGACGTTCGAAGGTTCCTAGTCCAAAACTAAAAATCTTGGGAGGATCATTTTTTTGACCGATGGTCATATTTTTCCTCTATTATATATAACAGAAAGGGGAAAGTAAAAGCGCGTTACTACACAAAAATAGAGATTTCCAAAGGTTTGGCCTGTCTGTCGATAATATTACTATATCTATACTCGTACTTTTACATTTTGATTCACACTCGCACGAAACGTTTTTCTCCCTTCCTATAAAAATGTTCTAGGAAAAAGCATCTACCTGTGTTTGACATGTCGGACGGGTTTGCTTATTTTGTGCATACGTCCGTTTGAACGTGTCAAATTCACCATTTTCTGCGCCACGGCCACACTTCGGAAATGGAAAGAGAGGAATCAATCGCACCAATTCTCGACAGACATTTTAAAGTCTTTCGATATATTTGACTGGCGCTAAAACGAATATATCTTTCTACCGTATTTATTGAAATTATTACGTGTCGGTGGGTTTATTAGCTCGTACTTTTTACTTTCGGTCGCTCGGTGTGGAGCGTATTAAACACCTCCGCATACAGCGTTAAATTCGTTTTTCTCTATTCCACAATCTGGAGTAATTTGATTAATTTATAAAATATATTACATTTGTAAAAATGGTAACTAAAATAATTTATAAAAATGGAAGTTCTTTAAATCAATTTTAATGCGATACCTGAACTTGTTGGCTTTGCAGATTTCAGCAATGTCAGGTCTAATATGTAATATATCTATCCTCTAAGTCCAGTGGAAAATGAAAGGCATTGGGTCAATTGTTCAATGTCATGAAAGAACAGCCTTTTAAATAGCCTATAACTATCTTATAGCAGGTCTCATAAAGTAAGAACACATTAATTTTCAGATACCTAAAATTATTTATCCATTTCCTTCATCTAAAATTATGTAATGTGATGTGAATGTAATGTGAAACACACAAAGGATTGTGTGTTTCACATTACATTCAGCCTGTATTACAGAAGGCCAAATGACAGGCAGTTAAGGCATCAACCTGTTGCTCTAGGGACCAAGAATTGAATCTAGTGGTAAGAAAAATCTTAGGAACCTTTCAAGGGTTGATCTGTCCCATACAGGGTGCATGAAAAGTTCGGTCAATTTTTTGAAATACTTCAACAGTATAAAAATACTGTACAAATAAATAAATTCACAAAACTAAACAAACAACAAATTTTATTCAATGAATAACAATAAGCAAAAAAACTTACAATAAATACTCAAAATTGCTTCCTTGGGCTTCAATGTATTTACATAGTCGCTTGCAAAAAGTTCCAATAATGGTCGCGCATTCTTCCATCGAAATTTCGTCCCCGGCACGCGTCAATGCTGCTTTCAACTGGTCCATGGTGCATATTGTGTTCCCGAGATTTTTTGCTCCAGGATCAACCACACCAAGTAGTCCAGCGGGTTAAGATCTGGCGAGTTAGGTGGCCAAGTGTCTTTGCCCCAAAAGCCCAGAAACAGCGCTTCACAGACGATAATTGTCGATTGGGCCGAATGAGTCGGTGCCCAGTCTTGCTGAAGTGTGAATCCTTCTGGACCGAAGTGCTGCGACGCTCACGACTCCAATACGTCGTGTAGGACCCGTTGCTGGTAGATGACGGCGTTGATCTTGGCGTTCTGCTCAATGAAGACCAGCAGCATCTTCCCAATGGTGCAGATGCTGGTCCACACCATGACTGAGGCTGGAAAATAGCTGCAACCAATGGTTTTTGAAGCGGCAGTCTTCTGTTGACCCTTCTTGAGCAACTCTCGATGGTTTTGGCGGTTTTGAAGCAGCTCGAGGGTGAAAATCTCATCAGCGGAGAGCACCTTGTTCATGCGACCAGCCGACACATTCAGCGAGCTTTCTCAAGCCTTTATTGCTTCATTTAAGAAGTGGACGCGGGCGATCTTGTAGCTGCGAAGTCCCAGTTTCCTCTTACAATATTATGGACTCGCTCCTCACTGATTTGGAGCTCCTTGGCCGTTTTGCGCATGGACACCTCCAGATTGCGACGAATTCGGCATCACACCTTGTTATTCTCCAGAGTGGTTGTGGTGGTTGGACGACCGCTCCGAGGACAGTCCACAGTCCCTCCAGTCTCCTTGAAACATTTCACAATCCTGTAGACCAGGGGTGGCCAACAGTTTTTGCCCCGGGCCAAATTGGAAAGAAAACTTTTTTCACGGGCCGAACCAGAGACTGCCCTAGGAAGATTTTTAGGTGATGCGATATCTCATTGTGGTGTCACTCTGTAGAGACTAAATTGTACATAGAGATCACAGATACATTTTTCACATTATCATGCATTATCGACATTGTACGCTGTGCTTAAGACAGTTGTAATGGAGCGTTAGCTCTGAATGCACAGTGAGTTGTTGACCTTTTTTTTTAGGCATCAGAAGTTTTCGTCGAGCTGTTCGGACTTAAGTAGCTAATATTGAAAGATTAATCGTGGGCCACATAAATTCATTAGACAGGCCAGATCCAGCCCGCGGGCCATATGTTGGCCACCTCTGCTGTAGACGGTCCTCTGTTGGAAACCAGTTGCACAAACAATGTTGGCTGTCTTCATTCCCAACTTGTGCAACTCGACAACAATGATACATTAATTTTCATGAGATAATAACGTTAGCACAACTAAAAATCAGGGCTGTGGAGTCGCGTAAAAATCTACCGACTCCGACTCCGACCAGGGGCGGACTTGTTACCGAAAGAGACCCGGAAATTCTGATGTCATCACGTGACCTCAGAATAAAAGATTCAATAGAGTTCTAATAAAGATAGAACGTAGAAACTTTTTATTTCAAAGCTAAAAGATTCCTCTAAGTAATATATAAATATGTATTCGATAATTTTTACTTTTCCGGCTGTTATACAGTATATAACAGAGGATATATAACAAAGTGTAGCGCTCGGTCAAAAAAATGACNTAAAAGATTCCTCTAAGTAATATATAAATATGTATTCGATAATTTTTACTTTTCCGGCTGTTATACAGTATATAACAGAGGATATATAACAAAGTGTAGCGCTCGGTCAAAAAAATAACCCCTCCCAAATTTTTACATTTTTGGACTCAGAACACCTTGCAATTTCGAGTTAATTAAGCAAAAGATTCGAGGTTTTTTCTATATGTGTGGATGTTAGACTGTGGGGGGGCATGATTTTGTTCACCCTGTTTGAAGCCTAATAATTTCTGTGGTCAGAGTGGTCAGAATCAGAGTCAGATGGTTTAACACAGGAGTTAGTTATTAGGCGTCAAAGTGGTTGAACTAAATCGTATCCCCATACACATTCTAACATCTTAGGCGAAAATATCTTAACGGTTTTACTGTACTATTATAAAATGACAAAAAAAAAGCTTACTTTGAGGGTAGAGACGAGTTTTATTTATTATTTTTTATTTTGAATGCTAATAACGAGTAAAATATTCATTAAGACATATGACACATGACCCCTTTTATGTCTTCACCCTGTCGACCTTTAATTAAGAATCAAAATTTAATAGTATTAATGTCCCTTTATACGCAAGCTACAGTGCTACATTTCATTTCTTGAACTTTACCCATTCTGAGATATTGTTTAATATCTCAGAACAGAAAATAAAGAAATTAAACAAATTAGACGCCAACACACACAATTTTTCCCCTTTTATTGACTTTTTTGAGGGGTTCAGAAGGTCTCCAAACGTGTAGATTTGCAAAAAAAAACATGGAGGGTCAAATTTGACACGATTCCAATACTTTTCCGTTTTACATACATAACAAGTTGGTAATTAAAAAGCAGTCGGAGTCGGCAGATTTTTTGACGACTCCGACTCCACAGCCCTGCTAAAAATAATGATTAGAGCACTTTCTTGATCAAAATTGCACGTGCAATCCAATAAAATCATAAAAACTAACAAAAAATGCAATGGCAAATGCCAAAAATAAAATTGACAGAACTTTTCACGCACCCTGTTTATGTTTGACCTCATCCTTCACAACCTAGCTACCCCATTGCAGTGTAGCCAAAACTCACAATAGGTACAAGTAAAAGGCCCACTTAGTGCATATGGGCAAAGAGTAATCAAAAAGCTTGCATTACTTATCATTTACATTGAATCAAAGTGGAGACATATCTAAGTATATAAACAACAGAATTTGCAGTAAATTTTTATTTACCTGAAACACTTTTCTTAAGTGATGTGTACAAATAGTCTTACAGACTGCTTTATGTAGCAGTATTAGTATTCTCTCATAAAAGTCAAATGACAAAAAGCAAAATATGTAAAATATCAATAGATTGTTAGGCAGAAACCAATTTTTATTTATGGTGAGTGTGCATTTTGAGAATATGCTAATATATACATCATTTTCAATGTTAAAAGAATATTTATTTAAATTATAATCTAAATGTACAAAAATAACAATATACACATCATTCTTTATATATAGTCCAGTTGGAGTTTCCCATTGTTAATTCGTTTTCTGGGCCAATCAAGGAAACTGAACACAATCCATCTGCAGACAAATATCTACATAATAAAAAAAATCATTATTTACCATTTGAGAATGTGCTTCCATTCAAAATTAAGAATGTAAAATACTTAGAAACTGCTTGACGTAGGTTGTCTCCATTCACCACAAATAAATTATCTCTGTGCCTCTGTCTGATATCATCGCTTAATCTGTCGAGAAATAAATACAATCCTTTCCTGCCTGGAGGCACTGGTTTATCCACCTACAAATATAATGTTTTATATTTGAGGACAGCAAAAAATAATTACTACTACTATTTCAACATATTTCAATGTTATAAATCATCTAATAATTATTATTCATCATTATATCATCTCTTAGCAAATATACTTATTATAAGATTACATTATACATTCAAAGTACCAGTATATGAAATAAAAATGATAGACAGACACTTCCACAAATGAGCATAGTCCAAAAGTCAGTTAATCTTAGCTTATAAGATTCTAATCTGTTATCTATTAATTAGTAATAAATAATTATAAGAGTCTGCTGGCCTTATTGTTATTACAGATTCATCAAACACCTTTCCAATTTTTATTCATTAATGCATGACCTCCAGAATGTATTTTTGTTTATTCAACAGCCCTCTTCAGCTGAGTTAAATATATACTTTCAATAACATGGTATTATAGATAAAATACACATAAAAGAATCAAATAAATGAAAATACAACATATAAACTGTCATTTATCTAAATATATAAAATTACTTGTTCTGACTGACTGAGTGATTGATTCATCATTGCCCGAGCAAACTGCTGAACCTAAAGAGGTGAAATTTAGTACACAGATTACGTCATGGAAACGCACATTAAGAAGGCATTTTTTGAAATTTCCCCGCAGAGGGAAAAGGGAGAGCATTAAGGCTTAACCTGAAGAACGGCTTCTACTGTACTATTTTAGATGCAATTTTTTGTTTTTAACTATGTTTTAGTAGGGTATGCAATGAGAATGCACACCAAGGGATTTTTGGAAAGCTGTTCTTCAGGTTAAGCCTTAATCCTCTCCCCTCCCCTGCGAGGAGGAGAGGATTAAGGCTTAACCTGAAGAACAGCTTTTGAAATTGATTCCCATACTTTTCCTTAAATTGATAACATTTCAGACATTGTTATAAATATTTTTATATATTTTTATTTTTTAACCAAATGTTCAAACCGTTTTAAATTTGAATTTATTATTGCATATTGGTTCGATTATAGAATGATTGTAAACGGTCCAGAGAATTGATCAAATTGAAAACAGTTCATTTGATTCTCAGCAATTCTCATCATTCTCAGCAGTAGGTGTTATATAACAATTACTATGATTGTTGAAATACTGAATATAAATGGTGTTTGCTTGCAAAATCTGCACAGGTAAAGTCACGGTAACAGCTAGTATTATTATATAACTAACCACGTACAACATCATAACAAATTTTTATGAATTTTTTTATAATTATGTTAAAATACCAGACATCGTAACAATGCTTAAAGTTAATTCTATATCATATACAGTGGTACCTCAGGATACGAACGCCCCAGCATATGAAATTTTCAGGATACGACATGGAATTCGAACATATTTTTGCTCCACAATACGAACAAAAACTCACCATACGACGTTACATTAGTTCGCAGTGCCATTTTTTATTCACTTCTGTTCATTGGTCTCAGTCCGCGCGTTTGCTTCATCGTGGAAGGATCTCGCTCAATAAAGGAAATCTTGAGGTATTATCAGAAAGTGGCTGATTTTATTGAAAAGAAACATCCCAAAAAGATTCACACTGGCCGTATTGCTACTCGGAGTAATGACATTTGCCTAAGTCATTTTAGAAAAATTTTAAAAAGTAGGCAAAGCCTAGCACTTTTGATAGATATTTTACCAAGTGATCTCTATCCAGTGAAAGTGCTGTTGGAAGTGAAGGAAAGAAAGCAAAAAGCAGTGAATAAAAATTAAAAAATATATATATAAAACAACACTAATTTTATCTTTTCTAAGTTATTTTTAAGTTATTGTTACATTGTTATGTAAGTTTAGTTTTAGTATCATTTCCCTTCTCCCTCTCTTCCGCCACCAGTTTACACAGCCACCATCGTCTATCCTCAAAGTTAAAGTGCAAACAAAACTACATTTTTTTAATCAATTATTATTCTATTATGGTTATTTATACATTTACAACTACAAAACACATTTTCAGTGTTTTCCTTACTATAATTATTTTTTTTCAATGTACTACTTAGCTTTAATTTGAGTGTGTTTTTCGTGTTGGAACGAATTATTTGGTTTTACATGTAATCCTGTGGGGAAAAATGATTCACCTTACGACATTTTCATGATACGATCTCAGTTTCGGAACGGATTAATTTCGTATCCTGAGGTACCACTGTACATTGTTGTATGATATTCAGTTCTTGGTGGTGTTTTCATTTTGGTATATTCTTTATCTTCTTTTTCAAATCAGTTAATCTTGTTTTTGTTGTATTTTCTAGGTACACTTATGTTCACATTCATGTTTTCTTTTAAAAAATGAAAATGTATTAAAGTACTTGAATAAGATCATTATAAATTAAATAAGATCATTATAATCATTATAAAAACTAAACAGGTGACTTTTAAGCCACTCTGTGTATTAGCCAAGTTCAAACATCTAGTCAACTGGGTCAAATGCATGTTATTTCCACCATCCAGTTTGTATCGTAAGAAGAAATTGGTTTTCATAACACTGGCCATTCCATACCTGGGTCCCATTTCATTACATATTTGTTGAGTTTTCAAAAAATTTAGCTATATTTTGCCACTAGCACCCCAGATCATCTTACATGGGATACTTTGTAATGATAGAGAGGTTACATTCTGAAAAATCTGGGGTATATACTATACTCTTACAAAATCTTCTAACTGGGCAGAAAGTATTATATATTGGAACCACTACTAGAATGCTCAGCCTCTATCTCAGAACATTGTGATGATGTAGCATGTAACAAATGTACAACAAGCGATAGAAAGTAACTTTGAGCCACTTTGGTTGCAAACTCCCCTCCTAAAATGCTGTGGGAATCAAAAAAACATTATTCATATGGGAATCACTTTGCATCTTAACATTGTCACCATGCAACTTTCCATGTTAGATATACTGGAGTTGTGGATAGCACTGTTTAATCTTCTAAAGTTGTAAATCATATGGTTCCAATAAAACGCCTCGTAGCAACATTAGCACCACTATACATTTATTATTTGTTTATTGACTGTTTAATTTATTATTATTTATGTATTTTACTTTAATCTAATTTTATTCTAGATGTTTTTATTTTATAAATCATCATATTTTGTATTATTGTGTAATTTATATTTTCCATGTGTGTGTGGGACAAGCAATTTGAAAAAAAAAAAAAAAAACAGTTAATGTTCAGGTTCTTTTTCTTAATTTCAAGTGTTTTGTTCTCTATGAATGATTCTGCCTGAAGAGGACTGTTATATACTGTTGAAAGTACTCACAAAATAAGTTATTTTACGTAATGCCGACAGACAGTTGTATGTGTTATCTTTTTTTTTATTAATATTTTGCATGTGTAGCTACCGTAACATGATAGTTGAATCATAAGAAAAGGCCCCCAAAATCTGGGGTCGTCTTATATGACAGATACAAAAAAAAAAAAATTAGATGAAATTTATATAAATTAAAACCATTATAAAAAGGGACAAACTGTAATTATTTACTAGTAGAGAGTAGGGTATGTCCACAAAATAGAATAGCCCATGCGATATTTTTGTGAATAGTCAAGGTTACCTGAATGTCTGAATCAGTGCGAATGTTTGCAACAATAGCAAGACAGTGCTGCCAGATGCAAGAAAATAAAATTTGTTATTTGAAAAATTACGAATTGGACATAATTCCGTATGCGCTATACAGTGTTATTATCCAAATGATGATCGCTGATCTAAACAAAATTCAATAGGTCATCGATAGTTTGGGATCATCTTACAGGACAGATAATGCTAAAACTATAAAACTTCAACAAAAATTTATACCTCGTCTTATCTGCGCAGATATATGGTATTTAAAACTTTATCATTCTGTATATAATTTATATTGAACGATAAAACATTTTCTCAAATTTTGTTTTGTCTGACTAATTTAGAAATATCTCTACAAGATGAATAACTTAAAATTTTTTATATCATAAAACAAGTTGCTTTAAATAAATAATTTCCAACATGAAGAAGGATAAAAATGTTCACTTACTTTTAATAAAAACTGATAATTATCCATTATCAAGGTATAGAACAAAAAGAGAACTAAAACATGTCCATTTACCTGAAGACAGAGATAACACAGAACTCTGGTAACATACAGCAAGTTTACAACAAGCAAAATTTTTATATTTTGGAACATGCTAATTTTGATAACATTAAATGAGTGTTATCAGAGTATAACCAAGCCAAGATTACTGTAAAAATTGTTTTCATTAAAAAAAAAAAAATAGACAGATTAAACTTTGGTTGCATTTCTTTATGCAGCGCTGCTCGATTGCTACACAGCAAAGTGTTTCTAAATGAAGCACTATAATATAGCAAACCATCTCTACATGTTTGCTGCAAGAGATTCCTGCAGCAAAGATAAAGCAGCTTTTATGTCTGCTACACATGTAAAGCAAAATGAACACTTATGTGTATAATACAATATTATGCTGTGAAAATAAAAAAGTTGAAGTGACTGTTGATAAAAATATTATGGAAAGATTAAGAAGACTTAAATTTTATAAAATGACTCTGAAAGTTATCTAAAGAATAAGAAAATACTATATTTTTTAAATATAATTATCTATCTCTTATCTCTTTACTTTCCTCACATTTTCAGAAAGAGAAATACTCAATTCTTTATATCTATTTATTTAAATATTGTAGTTCTTTAACTAAAGCACTACTTTTGGCTGTAACTAGAATTAAAGGATAGATTACAACATCCATGTTTAGCTCGAGCAGAAAGCGTTTCTAAACTATAATGCAGTGACGTATAGTGATAGCTGCTCATGACGTCATTTTTGCTAAACTCGCTACATAAAAAAGCACAGCCTTTTCATTACCTTTTAAGACAAGAATTATTTTGCATAGATCACAGCAATCTACTCTTAAGTATTTATATATTGGACAAGGACACACACATACACACATATTTACATATATACTAGCAGATGAGCTTGGTGTTGCTCGGGCAAAAAAATAACAATGGCAAAGATTAAGATTATTAGATTATTTCATACTTCTAACCCTTCTATTATATTATATTACGGTGTTTGATTTAAATACTTACAAAGGTTATATTACATAAGAGTTTATCATACTGAGTGCCCAATCTAACACATTTTAAAAATTCTTTAAATTGTGTACAGTAGAGGAGTAAAGAATTTTACTCCTCTATTAAATGTATTAGATTGGTCATTCGGTGTGATAAACACTTACGTAAGATAACCTTTATAGTTATATAATTCAAGTACTGTACTATAATAAATATTAAAATGAAAACCCTTTATATGGTTTTTGTTTTAATATTTAATAAAAATTTATTTAAAATAGGTTTGCTTTTATACAATTTTTGTCTACATTTTAAATCAAATTTTTTAATGCATTTTGGTAATTATTGATTAAAACCCATAATCTCTAAGTCAATAATAAGTGTTAAATAAAACAATTTTGATCATCTGCAATATTTACACCCAAGGAAGAATGTTTTAAAGAAAATGAATTCTATGGTCAAAATACTTCATTTTATTTTCTGCAAATTTATTGATCATTTTGTTTCCTTTGCCTTATAAATTATGTTTTCAAATTAGTTTGAAAATTATATCATATCAAAATAAATGATTATAACTTAAATATATAATAAATACTTTTTTATGATTAATAGTTCCATTTTCCACCAAACGACATCAAGAGGATCTACTCTCATGTTTATTGGAAGGTCAGGCAGACTTACAATGGAGATGACTGAATGAAGGATGTCAGTCCCTCAAACTCAATCACCTCTATTGTATCATTTGGTCAAATTCTAAAAACTTCTCAGATTCTGATCTGGATTCAAACTTGGGAGCTCAGAGTAACAGACAATGCCTTTACTGCCTCAGCAATTATATTACAGTACAGTGGGTGATTGGTTAACGAACAATTCAGACTACAAACAAATCGGACAATGAACAATTTGTGAAAGATTTTTATGTTTGGATAACAAACATTTCACAGAAACACTAAAAGAAGCAACATAAAATTACAAATACTGATTGGTTTTCCCTTGTCTCCAGGTAACAATTTGAAATCTTTTGGAGCATGAGAGATGTTGACATCGAAACTCAACCCAACACCGATCGAATAGTATTCCTCTGAACTTTCAACTATCCATTGTAATTCCAGCTTTTTGTTTACCTTTCTGACAAATAATTTTTTATAGTCTTTGTGAGACTGTTGGGAACTCATTAAGTTTGCATTTGTTTTTATTTTCTAAAGGTGAGAGTTTAACTGTCCTATCAGATATTCATTAATGTTTTAACACCAAAATTTCGAATTTCATTCAGGCCTCACATTTACATAATTCTTTCGTGCGCTAGTTGATTTCTGTTCTCTGAATTTTTGTGAGTGCTTTTCTGAACTTTTTATTTCAAACAGAAACTGATAATATTATGGAGCATAAAAAGAGTGGAGTGTCAAGAACCGTGCTCACCATAGAAACCAAGCAAGAGATAATAGCCAAAGTAGAGAGTGGGCAGAATATGTATGATATTGCTAGGCAGTGTGGCATGAATAGATCTACAGTAGGCACAATCTTAGCTAAGAAAGATATAATCAAGAAGACTCAAGCAGCTAAAAGAGTAACAAAAATCACATCTGAGAAACAAAGATGTGCCCATCCATGAAAAAATGGTGAGACTGCTTTTAATTTTGATAAAAGAAGGGGAAATGAGATGTAACTAGTAGGGTTTCTCAAATGGGATCCCGGTTGTTTTTTAACTCATGAAATCTCGTAAATTTCTTAAAAGTTCACTTTTTTCTTATTTTGTGTTAAGGTTGAGGAAATTTCAAATAGAAAGTATAATTAACTCAAAAACTATCATAATACATTTGTATTTATTAATTTTAAACCTACTTATTAGTTTTTTAAATTTTTGCTCATTATGGTATGTCACAAATGGTCAATAATCAATATGTAGCTTATTTGTGGCAGGACTCTGAAAATTCTTTACTTGTAATATCTGGAATAATTGTGCTTATGCTGTCTTAATTTTTAACCATGCCTGGTAGCTTCAATAACTGCATAATGCTAGATTGTGCAAATTGGGAAAGAATACAAACAAGTATGAAGTCTTCAAGTATGAAGTTTTTCTTCATAAACCTGATTATTAAAGATGAATGTACTGCCAAATTAGCGGCTATAAGCTTGATATTTCTATTAAAGCAGCCAAAGCAGACAAATCAAGAATACTAGACAGGAAAAGTAGTACTACAATCTCAAAAACAAACTGGAAATCTTCCAGGTGAAAAAATACTTAACATCTGTCTTCTCTTTAATCATTAAACACGATTCCACTCACATCAATTGAATCAGAAAGGGCATTCTCAGTAGCAGGACTTTTCATTATTAAAATAAGAACTAGGTTGGGTGATTGGAGTATATATAGATCATCTTTGCTTTTTAAAATCTTATTATAAAAATTTACAATAATATTTTGTATTATGTTTTTTTTAAAAAACGAAAATTACCTTTTAAGTTTAATCTAAGTTCATTTTTTTAAATTTTCAACTCAATTCAATTCAATTTTATTGTTGTTGTATGCAGTTTCCAGCAAACTTTAATAAATTTTTTCTATTTGTAAAAATTTCTATGTAATTCAAAGGTAATTTTTAATATATATCTTACACAGCATTATTAATATGATTTTGGAGGTTGCAGAATATATTAAATTACTTTAAAAAATGAAAAATAATTATATCATTTGATTTCAAGATACTTTGTATATCTTAAAAATAATTAATTCTATCCCAGATCCTGGGAAAAAGTTCATTTTTCCTGAAATCCTGGGACAAACAAAAGACCAGGAAATGACAAACCCTAGTAACTAGTATGACTATCATTCAAGAGAAAGCTATAGAAATTTTTAAAGAACTGAAGAAACAAACTCCACATTCATCCTATGAGAAGATAGAATTCAAGGCTACCACTGCATGCTTTGCAAAGTTTAGAAGGAGAACTGGCATTAAACATTTGGTAATTCATGGTGAGTCTGCTAGTGCAGATAAAGAAGAGAGAAGTTTGGTCTCAAATTTGAGAATTCATTTAAAAAAAAAGGATATTGTCCACAACAAATTTTCAATTGTGATGAAACTTGTTTATTTTGGAAGCAATGTCAAACTGTACCTAAATCACAAAAGACAAAAAAAATGGAAGAACTCCAAGAACTCTTGAGTGAAGAACATGAGAAACTCAGCAAGATGTGTTTTCTTCTGAAAAAGCAGATTTATGCCGATATCTGTTATTAAAGGCATTTTGAAGAAGAGGGAGGATGTCAGAACAATGGTCTTAGAATGGCATCCAAACCAGGTTGAGATTAATAGGCTTGGGGATCTCTACAATTACAATGCTATTAATTACTTCTGATAATCCTGAAGAAGAGAGAAAAGCAATTGACATTGGATAGATTCTTTAACATCCCACAAATGGAAAAACAACATGACTGATAAAAATGCAAGACTGTGTATATATGTATTTTTATTATTACATATTAATAAACATAACTTTTTATTTATTTTTTGGGGTCTCCAGAATGAATTAATCAAATTCCCATAAAAATCTATGGTAACTTGATAATTGGTTAACAAACAATTCGGGTAGCAAACACAATCTTGGAATGGATTATGTTTGTTACCCGATCACCCAGTGTATTAGAATAATTGAATATAATTAATATTTCTCTAAGATTTGTTTTTTTAAATTTTAAAATATTTTTTATCAATGATAAGCTAGAAAATGGCAAAGTTAATTACATCTCCAAAAGTCCTTAATTTTGCTTCATGAATATCTTCTGATGAAAAGTCACCATTCAGTAACCAATGAACAGAATCTTGAAATGCCTGTAGAGTTTTCTTAGTATTTGGATCTCTGTTATAAAAGAAGATTTTTGCTTCAATAATAAAAGTACAAAAATCTGTATTCAATTATTAATTTATTTAATTTACCTGTAGGAAAAAAAATTAAAGGTCCCACCCGGAGACTGGAAACACCCTCCTCCATAAGCACCACCACGTTCTCTAAACATTAAAAAATGAAAATGAACAGAATGCTATAGGTTATGTTAAAATACAGTAGAGCCTCGAAAACTCGGCCTAATGTAGACCAAAGGGTGGCCGAGTTTGTGAAAATGCCGGGTGATCGGGAATGGCAATAAAAAAATAAGTACGAGTGTGTAGTTTTCAGAAAATACTGTACTATACTTGTATGTATCGTTCACTTGAAAATACAACAAAGAATAAACTGCCCAAATATCCTTAAACAAAAGAAAAGTATGTCTTTTATGAAGGCATAGAGCCTTTACTAAATGAAAATGAAAATTAATGAATACATTGTACAGTAATTTACCTGATAAGACAGACCTCAGAAAAATACTATATGAGGCATAAAGCTGTCTTTATCATGAAAAGTAATTAACTAAGGATTTTTTCGCCCTGCCAGGGTGTGGCCAAGTTATCCAAAGTGCCGGATTATCGAGTGCCGAGTTTTCGAGGCTCTACTGTATTATTTTTAATAAATTTACCTGATTTCTCGATGTAAAAATTTAAATGTTAACATATTGGCAGCAATACGTAGACTGGAAAGATAAAAGCATTATAAATGATACAGAAATTGAGAAAGAGATATATTTAAGATGATTGTCCTTTTATATATAATATCAAAAATGCACCTTGCATAGTCTTTATGACAAAATGGAACAGAAAGAAAACTTTTCCCAAAATAATTCACAAAAAATGGAAAGATAAAATGAGAGTTCTTCTGAACCGGAGAAAATTTCTTTACCTGAACAAAGAGATTACATAAATGTTATCACATAAATATATAACATATACAAAGGAATTGCTAGGTAGAATGTACTTCATTAGAATTATGAGGAGGAGCATAGTCAATGGATGACAGGAACAATTCTAACTGTCTTGTGGCTTCCATTGTCATATTTGATGTGGTATTAATAGCACACCTAAACAAGTGTTTTTTTTTTAAAAGATAATTCATTAATAATGATCTTTACTAGATGTTACAATAGCTAAAAAATTACCTTAGATTATTTCTTTGTAATAATACATTAGCAATTTCTCTAAGACATTGGAGGGTCGATTCAAAATTTGTCTGTTCAGCCAAATTTTTCATGAATTTCATCTGAAAAATAAAAATTTTGTTATCAAATTTGGCACAACAATTTATATGATAGAAACTCAAAATCTGTTTACTCTTGAAATTAAAACAAATGTGTGAGTTGGCAATTCTCATCAATCATTCAAATATCCATTCAAAATTATACAATAGACTCCACTTATTGCAATCATTTTGGGATTTGCCTATACTGATGATGATAAAATTATTAAATTATGTTACCTAATGTTATCAAACTATGATTAGGAGAAATTCTAATTTCATTAAATCATGTAAAATAAGTTAAAAATGTATAAATTGATGCTTTATTAATAACTAGCTTACCCGTCACGCATTGCTGTGATCTCAGAAGAAAGGAAATTCAAGCAAACTCGTTATGATAAAATTCAATTTACATTTTATTATTTTTATTGAAACTTATTATTATTATTAATTTTCATCGGAAAAACATTTCAAAGTGTCGTTTCAATTCTATTTATTTATTGGAGTGTTTGTGGATACACGATATTTTTTGTTTTTCCGTCTG
>NW_019384558.1:392673-415634 GCF_000671375.1 Centruroides sculpturatus
AAAAAAATAACTGTAGTAAGAAAAACAAATGAAAAATGCGAACTAATGTAACGTCGTATGGTGAGTTTTTGTTCGTATCGTGGAGCAAAAATATGTTCGAATTTCATGTCGTATCCTGAAAATTTCGTATGCTGGGGCGTTCGTAACCTGAGGTACCACTGTATATAGATAATGATTATTATTAACTCAAATATTTTGAGGCCTGCTAACTCTGATAACATTAAACTATTAATAACATCTGTAATAACAAGTGGAATCTACTGTATTCTACATATAAATTACAGTTAAAATTGTAGGTAAGAAAGAAAGTTATGATTAACCAATCATAATTTTAAGCATAATTTTCAACACAACAATTATACACAAGCTGGATAATAAAAAATTTTAATTCTTACTACCTTGCAAGCACTAAGAGGATTTATTTCCATGCCCACAATGGGACAGCCAGTGAGAAATGAGGCCCAATAAATCCAATTCCATTTACCCACAAAAAATTTTAAGCCACCCAAACTCAAATTCAGATCCCTAAAGAGAAAGCTGATACCTTTACTGGTTCAGATATTCATCCATTGAACTTGCTCAGTTTTACAATCAACTATTTATTGTTATTAAATTTACACATAGTCAATTTCATTTCTGAAGTGCTACCTAGTGAACTATAGTGTTTGCATCACAGCTTTATATGTTAAATTATTTTATTAATTATACAAATAATGTTTGATATCCCATGCTGTGCATTATTCCAAATTAAGGGAGTGATTGAGGATATGCATTATATATTTTTGAAGATGGTATGTATGGTAGTGTTATGGGGTGAAAGTATGGTAGTTGGAAGTATAAAAATGAAGTTATGTAATTTATGGACAATCTCATAAAAACACTACAGACTCTGCCTGATTATCTTAGGCAGTTAGATCCTGGTGTTTTGTATCATTTTGTGATGTTTTTCATGCAGGTGATCATGTGAGGAATAATGATTAGTTTTCTATATACTGTGTAAGGTTTGATGACCCAGAAAGAGTAATTAGTTAAACTCGCATCAGTATGTACATGGGGTTTAGAACTGTACGTGGGTAATGGCATTGGACATACTGACACAAACACCTTTACAAATTAAATCCATTTATTTTATATAAGGTGAACTTATGCTTTCTAAATTCGGGTATCTCTTTATTGGAATTTGTGGTGAATTCTGCTGATCTCAGCAATAGTGTTGATAGCCCCGAGCTGTGGCTTGGGCACGTCCACTGGATTAAAGATGATGGCAAAACGAACACAAGACAAAATCAGGAATTTTGGCAAGGGCAACAGTATGCAAAAACAAAGAGAGAAAAGTGCACAGGTTACTTTTGTTGGTAAAATGATAGAAATCCTGCTTTGTCTTTGAAATCTAGGGTTTTTATTAATTTCCATCCTCAATCACCCATTCCAATTGGTTGCTTTTCAAGTAGTTGATCACTCATTACTATGTATAATGAGATTGCAACTTAAATCGGGGGAGAAGTCAAAATCAATGTTTAATTTGATCCCAACCAGAGATGGTTGATCTTAGGACTTACATTCTTCTAATGTTTACAAGTGTGTGTCATGTTTTCATACAAAAAATATTTCTAGCTTCCTTTTTTTTCACTCAAACAAATTTTAGTGAGGGTTTGGACCCATCCAGAGCCTCACAATTGATTAAATAATTATCTTTATTAAGTTTATTATTTAATTGATGTTGAGATAAAAAAATTTTCATAATTATTCATTTACAACACAATTTATGTTAACTTTTTAAAAAATAGGCAGATGGTGCTTAAATTAATTGATCTGTTGGAAGTCATTGTATTCCATGAGGTGTTGAGGATTTAACTTTGACACTGTAGGGCCTAAAATATTTGAATATCAAAAAAATCCAAAATCTAGAAATAATATACTTAATATCTTTGCTTGTTTTTCTGCAAAAAGTCTGTTTCTATTGAAATATGATTTTAAAAATTTAATAAAATAATATACATCACTATAAAAAAATGTTGAAACTTATAAATTAAATTATATAAATTAAAAAAATTAGAAAAATAAATTAGATAAATATATCTGGTTTTTAAATTATATATTATTGAGTTATAATGTGATATAGAATGTACAAAAATCAAATTTAGATAGTTTGAAATTTTTTTTTCCTATCTAAAAAGAATTAAATGCTTTATATAATTTTATGTCAGTGTATATAAACTTCAATATGTTGTAATTTATATAATTACCAAAGATCTTACAAATTTGATATCAAACTTAATTAATCAAAGCATAAAAGACTAATACTTACTTGGCTCATACCTGACATCTGTTCTTTTAACATTCCAGATTCTGAAAGAGAACTGCCAGCCTGTCTGACAGCATACAGATGACCATGTGATGCTAAATTCTGAATGAGATCTGAAGCATAAATTTTAATCAACTGCTGAAGCCTTTCTTCATCTTTCAAATGTAATCTTAATTAAAACATTCAAAATTATCATATGTGACAGACACATTCATATATTAAATATTACAAAAAACTATTTACTTGTTAAATATATCTGTCCATAAATTAAACATGTGTTGCACATTGTGATCCAGACAATAAGAAGATAGCAATATACCCTACAAGAGGGGAGATTGTTGTATAAAAAACTAATAGTAATATACATTAAAATGTGTTAATTTTCTTATATCTTGATCATTACATTAGTTATACAGATATCCCTTGATTAATGTGGTTAATTAATCTCTCAATCCTACCACTTATATCAAAATCTCATTAATCGAAATATGGTATCTATATTAAGTAAAAAAAGCTGGTAAAGCTGCATAAATTAAAACTTCTACCACACATATAAAAGGATTGCCACAATTAATTTTGCACATTAAACAAGGGATACTTGTACTCTTAAAAATTAATTATCATACAGTACACCCCCTATAACGGGGGTTCCTATAATGCGGATTCCTATAACGCGGAAAAAAATTGCAACAGCATTCGTATAAAGACGCTAAAAGGGACGCGTAAAATGCGGTAAAACATCATCGCCGACTTGTGTCACAACAGGATTGGTCAAATCTGGACTAATAGTAAACGAGCAGCCGAACTACTTACACGCTACGAAGAGTTTAGACGGGTAAATTGAGTTTACTATTCTCTGTATAGTATTATTATTGTCTGTACAATATTAACTTAATTTATTCTAACTTTATTATAATTACATATATACTTTCCGCCATCCAGCACCACACTATGGAGAGTTTAGGCGAATAAGTTGAGTTTACTATCATCTGTACAGTATGTAAATTAGGTACCATAAGTCTAATACAGTACTGTAATTTTATATATTTCTTGTGAAAAAAACATTTCTTATTCAATGGCCATAAAAATTATTTCTATTAATGATGTCTCCAAAGTTCAACAAATTTTTCGCAGAAAAATAACTTATCAGAAATCACGGCCACCGTTTGGTGCGCTGCTCCGCGACAAAAACAAGCTTGAGCAATGGCGTCATCGAATGGTGCACACTCGGTAAGTAATTCTACAATTTTTTTTTTATAGCATAGTTTATACGGATTATTCCCAAAAATTATATGTGTTTTGGAAATGTTGAGTCGAATTAGTCCAGAATCGATTAATTTTATGGAAGAAAACCTTTCAAACAGCAGTAGTCCGTAAACTTCACAGGTGTCGGGCTGTGATTGGCTCATGTATTTAAGGATTCCTACAACGCAAAATTCTTATACAGCGGAACATATCTACCGCATTACAGGGGTCTACTGTAGTTATGATATATTGTCAACTTAAAATCTATCATGTTTCTAAATAAATAAATAATTTTAATATTTAAATGCAAGTAAATTGTAGAAACTGTTACTTGTTCAAATGATTCAAAATCCAAAGGACTTTCAGCAATGTGGACATCAGCATTCAAACCTCCTGTCTTAAGTTCTATCTCCTGATCAAATTGCTTGTAATCTCTATTTCCTGCACCCATCCTGTAAATGAACAAAAAATAATTCTAACAGATCACAGGAAGGAAACTCAAATATAGAAGTCCATAAATTTATTTCATTAGAAATGTTTTTAAATCATCCTAGTTCATTATCATCTAACTTTGAGATTGCAAGAAACAGACTCAAAAATACTGTTAAAAAGAATACTTCTTGCAATTTGATGACTGAAGTCCTTTTTTTCTTGTTATAAGTGCTAACTGTAATCAATTTTCAATTTTCAAACATTCACTACAATTATATTTACCACAAAAATATCACTATATAGTTTCTTTGAATATGTAAACATACAAGATTTACAATATCTTGATATTTTCAAACATTATTATTTGTTTCCAAGATATCGTAAAGAGAAAGTCTAAGAAAAAAAATGTTCTTTTGAATACATCGCAATTCAACTTAATTATTAATTAATTAATAACCCTTAGGGAGTGGCATACTACTGTTAAGTACAGTTAAGTAATGTTTAAGGACCAATGATGTAAGGGACCAGACCAGACCCTGGGCACTTGTTTCTATAGAATAGTATAAATATGAGAATTCTTTAATCATATAAGAAAATTATTAATATTTTTTGTGTTTCTTCTGACTAGAAACAATCAATTTTAAATGAACATATACTCTGTATTTTAGACATTTTTTACAGTTTATCTTTTCCAATAACACACTCATCATTTTGCAATGGTGGGGAAAAAACACTTTACACTATATTACATACCAATAAAACAATAAGAAAAAATACTAAAATAATAGCTATTTCTGTGATTTTTGTAATTTTTTTTTTAATCTTTGTACTTTTTTTATTAAAAGCAATAATTTTTATTTTGTTTATAAATTTGTCTTCTTATTTCTGATAAGGATTTGATTGATAGGATAAAATATGACATACTGATATGGCAAAAGTAAACCTGTTAAAAATATTTTATATTCTTAATAAACATGTTGAACAGGCTATTACTTTTGGAGTGTTTTTTCGTTTTTTGTTCAATATTAAATTTTAAATTTTCAATATTATTTGCTTAAATTTTTAAATTGTCTGAATGTGAAGGGGATAGGTCTTAAGCATTAGAAGACGCTTTACTGTATTTTGTTTAATGAACTAAAATTTCCAGTTACACCACTGACTTTAGGGTTCTTAACTTTTCTGCAACAAACTGACACTAGTCAACCCATATATCAAAATAATACAAACATTACAAAATTACAGTAGAGCGTCATTTATCCGAATCAATTGGGGACTGGGTTGTTCAAATAACTTATTTTTCGGATAACCGATTATGTGCAAAAAAATATATTAACCTATCCTGTGTTGAAATTTTTCTCCATTGCGTGTCACTTCGCGTTGAATTTTCGTCTATGTTAAGCCTAACGTAAACTTTTTAAAATAATAATTGTGGCTATTGTATCGTTAAAAATGATTTCTTTATGTTTTACAAATGAAATAAATACATTGAAAATATAAAAACAAATAAAAATTATACTTTAGGCCGACTGGAATTCTTTCGGATAACCGACGTTTCGGATAACCGACTTTCGGATAAACGACGCACTACTGTATTATTCAACAATATTTGTTTTAACTTAGTTGATTATTATAGTAACTAAACCACAAACTAATCAATTTATAAACTGAAACACCAAATATTATAAAAAGGTCAAATGTGTACATCTGCAGATCAATAACAAAACCATTCTAGAATAATTTCATTCAAATCCATACATAAAAAGATGAATTCTGTCCTATTTTAATTAATGTATCACATTATTCTATTCTATTGAAATGTGTGCTTGCATGCCAAAGACAATCATATAGATGGCTAAAAGTGTTTTGTCTATTAATGTTTTTTGCTTCCTGAACTAATTATTAATAGTTATGTCATTTATTTATTTATTTATTCCACAATAAAAACAAAAGAACTATAGTAAAAAAAATAATAAAAATTAACTTACTACTCTACAGTCCAACAGATTCTAAATAAACCACCTGTATCTCAAAATATACATAATAATTCAGCAGTCCAAATTTTATAAGAACATTTTTTGAGATTGTTTTAAGTTTTACCCTAATAAAATTTTAATTCCCTGAATTATTAAGTATATTTTTGTAGGTTTTATTATAAAAAGAGTCAATTATCAATAAATATATTTAACTGTCTCATAGCTCCATTTCTCTCTTTTCTTTGTAACAACCCAATTTCATTACAATACAGAATCTCTATCTACATTAAGGAAATCAATTACAAAGACAACAAACTATGAAGGTATAGCTGATTTGATTTAGAATCTATCAAATTAAACAACAGTGAGTAATGATTTAAAATGATTGAATAGTTTCCAATATCAAAACAATTTATGAATGTGGAAATACCAAGCAGAGATTCTAGGCTAAGTAATTCATTTACACTAATATGCCTAGAGATTTAACTGACAATAAGCTTTAAATGTCATAAAACAGTTGGGTGCTAATGACTTTGTGAAAGGAAAAAAGTTCTATACTTAAAAACTTTAAACTTGTTTGGGGCTTATCTAGCTAACAGATAAAATGAAAATTGATTCAATTTTATACAAATTTTTTTTGCCTAGTATGTAGTGAAGTAAGTTGTGTGAGAAAAATTTTATGGCTAAATGTTTCAGATAAAACATTAATGGTTTTATTAAATAGTCAATCAACATAAAAATTAAAAAAATTAGAGTTAAAAAATAGAAAATATAGCTACTTTAGTTCATTTGTTTACAAGCACACTCTGATGAAAGAGCTCCAGTTAGTAAACAACCAATTATTGTCTCTCCATAGAGTAATAATAGAAAAAAATTTTTCACACCAAAATTTTTAATTATTACATTGGACCAAGAAAATTAATAGCTGGAATAGAGTCATACGACTAAAAGGAAGTCAAATGCACTAAAAAGTTTTGGATTTAATAATTATTTCAAATCACGTCGAGCCATAAACTTTCCATGATTGTCAACACTGCCTGCGGCTAAAGTAATTAGACTCCTTGTGTCAACAAAGAGGGTTGTAAAATGGTCTGGCCCCCTGGTCAGTAAACTTAATCCTAACCTGACCCTTCTTCAGAAAAGGTTGTGCATCCCTGAATTAATGAACCTGTGATCACACATGATAGCGGTGACTTTCCACAACTACTAGTTTTTTGGCAGACATTTTACATCAAATTGAGTCACTTATCTATGCTTCTGTGATATACACATACTATCAGGTCAGTCCATAAGTTCGTGCGTATTTTTTGACCTTGAGAAAAATCTTGTTTTGCAGTTAAAAATGCCAGTCTAATGTGATACTTTTTACACTGAAGTGTTAAATTGGATCTCATTCATATAATACGTTCAGAATTGGGAACATTTCAGTTGTTTATTTTCATTAAAATGGAAGTAACAGATGAATATAAGAGACATGTTTTATACTTTTTATTTTTAAGTGATGAGAATGCTACAAATGCAGCCAAAAAATTAAATACTGTTCATAATCAAACTGTAATAAGTGTAAGGACTGCGCAGAAGTGGTTTGAAAGATTTAGAAATAATGATTTTAGTGTGGAGGATAAGGCTCGTACTGGAAGACCCGTTGACTTTGATGATGATGCTCTCTCTGCACTAGTTGAAGCAGAACCATCTTTAACAGTTGATGAAATTGCGGAACGTTTAAATTCATCCCATGGAACTGTTCATAGACATCTACAACAAATCGGAAAAGTTTCAAAGCTAGGAAAATGGATACCACATGAACTGTCAATAGCTAACTGACAACAACGTCAACTGCTCAACTCAAAAGCTTCAAGTGGGAAATTTTACCTCATCCACCATATTTGCCAGATATTGCTCCCAGTGATTATCATCTTTTTCGGAGTTTGCAGAATTTTTTAAAAGGAAAAACTTTTGAGGATGAGAACAATGTAAAAAAGGCTATTTCTGAATATTTTGATTCAAACCCAAAATCATTTTACAAAGACGAGATTAAAAAGCTACCATCAAGATGGGAAGAAATTGTACAAAATAATGGTAAATACATTATAGATTGAAATAAAATTTAGTTAAAATTTTTTGTTGCTTTTTTGTAGATAAAAATGCGCACGAACTTATGGACTGACCTGATATGTGCTATCCATCTAACTGAATAAAAAATGTTGGTATACTGTGTAAAAAAAAAATGCATTCTGCTTATAACAGGCCCTGAGAAAACTACTGTGAAAAATTACTTGCAATCACATATAAATTTTGTTATTGTCACACAACTGCATGTGTAATGTGGTGATTTTCCATTCTGACATAATTTTTGGTGACCTGATCTCATTAAAAATAACATCATGGTGATCTTACATGATTGCTGAAAGAGGTAGTTGTGACATCATGGATTTTTGTCAGCTGATGTCATGGATTGCACACCATATGTCATGTCATCCATGACATGGTATGCAAGTTACTACAACTTCGAACACTTGTCTCTGTAAGAATGCCTGGGGTGCATGACCTTCAACAATTTAAACATTTTTGTAACTTTAGTTTGTGCCCAAAAAAATACAAAAAAATCATTTGTTGGTCTTCCTGAGAAAAACTTCAGCCCACTCGTCATTTATTTTCAACTGAACTCATTTAACATTAGTTCACACTATTGCAAAATTTGAAAGGCTCAGTATGGGAGCCTGGTCAAGGGCACTGTTCTGTAAACAAAAATATCTGTTAAACTAAACAATGTAAATATATTGAAATTTTGAATATGCAGAGAAGACACATTACAGGATTTTTCAATCATCAAATTTGAAGAATGGCAGTTATGTGCAGTATAATTATGCATGAAAAAATCAGCAGAAAATTACCATGTTAATTTGATCATGGGTTAAAATTAAAGACAAAGTCTGTTGAAACATTCACATTTTTATTTACTCTTGATACTCCAGAATACATTCCACAATGACCTGACTTTTTTAAAACTTTAGTAACCAAATAGCCTAAAAAGAAAAGTGAAATTTTCATGGAATGTATTCAGATACATGAAAGTGGATAAAAAGCCAACTATTTTGACAGACTCTGTTTTCAGTTTTAATTAACCTATTATTACTATTTAAATATTTTAGCAGAAATTAATATAAAAGAAAACCCAATATTTGTTAATTATCAAAAAATATATCTGGAATTTTATCAGGCTACATACAGCTAATTAGTTATTAACATACTAAATAATTTAAAGAATAAAGACAGACACATTAAGCTGCCATCTCATGCCATCATTAGAAATAAATAAATTTAATTTAGAATATTCTGGAAGAAAAAATTGGCCCGGAGTGGGACTTGTATCCACAATTCCTGCTTATGGTGCAGATTCATTCCATTCCCATTCTAATGATTAAACTTAACATGAGATGATAGCTTAATTGCTTATTTATAGTCTAAATTTCTTATTATCTTAATAATTAATTAGCCATGTTATAATCTAATAAGTTACTGGTTTTATCATTTGATTTAGCAGAAATATATTCAGAAATAAAACAGTAAGATCATTAACAAAAACTTCTTACTCTTTTTTTTATTAAATACTTTCAATTTTTAACTCTATTAATTCCAAATAAGTTTATGAACTTTTATAAGCATAAAATAAATAACTAAATTATAATTACTTGGAAATTATATTGCAGAACAAAGGCAAATACATCTTTAAATTATCAGACAACTGTGCAGCATTTGCAACTGCATAAAAATAAACTATTCCATTAGTGGGCTGCTCACAAATCTGAACTGGAGTTTCTCCTGAAAAAAATTCATTAGTTTATAAATTTATAAATAACAAATGTATATTTAAATTATGGATACATATTTACTTAAAGTAATTCTTTCAACATGTGTTGCTTCAAAAGTTTTTTCTACTTCATCAATGTGCAATGTTGGTAAAACCGAAACATCTTCAACTTCAGACTGTTTCTTTGCTAATTCCAAACCTTAAATACAGAATTATTATACATAGAATATGTTAAAATAATAATTCAATAAAAAAGGTGTGAATGGAAAATAGTATTTTATAAGTTAATTTTTGACTGAAAATAAGCAATGAAAAACTATCAACCAACCATCACTATAAATATTTTCCTTATCAGACTCTTGTAGATTTTTTAATTTATTCTGGAGCAATTCTTTCTCTATACTTAATTTTTCTTTTTCATAATCATCTTTGGGATTCATAATTAATGTTAATCTATGAGAATTCTCCTATTGTTAAAAAGAAATAATTTAATGCATCACTTAAAAATAATTAAATTTTATATAATATTCTCATACCTTAAAATAATATTTAAGTTTATCTTGCAAGAATCTAGGATTCTTTTTCATCTGTTGCTTAAACCATTCAACATGTTCATTGACTTTTAAAGCTTCAATAGGATCTCCACCATGATTCCATGTAGAATTCACTGTCTTACATACAAAGTTATATTCTTAAAAATCAAATCTGTCATATTTTGTGAATTAAAAAAGTAATAAAACTGAAAATTTTGGAATTTCACATCCAAATTCCTAACAAATTCAGTTAAAATTATTGTATAAAAATTTACCATAGTTAATTGCAATCCAAAATTACTTGTCTGGTGTTTAGTGCTTAGTTCAATAAAATGTAAAATTCCTTCAATTCTTTCCTGTAAAAATCCCTTACTGCAATTGATCATCAAAAGAGCACATACAAATTACAAAAAAAAAGAAAGAAAGAAAGAAAGAAAATAACTGTATATTAGTAAACACCATTCAGTTTATGATTTTAATTTATTCACTTTAGTTTAACCACTTACTTTATCACATCATCAATTGTTTTTTCTATTATGTTTGTAACTTTCTCCACATCATCTTTTGAAATACCTTGAAGACCAACAGTAAAATAACTCTGTTTTGTATGATTATCATATCTAACAAGCACAAAAATACAATTTTTAACAATTTTGGAAACAACAGATACATTTTAAATAGATTTAACAAAAATTTTACCCAGTTGAAGGACTGAAATCAGATCCCATTCCAGACTCAATTAATGCTTGATAAAGAGGTGAATTTGGTCCATCCGTTAAGAGATTAGAGAGTATAGAAAGAGTAAATGTTTCACGAGTGTCTCTTATACTAAAAATTATATTTAATGTTTAATTTTTTTTTGAAGGTAACCACTTACCAAAAATTCTAAATCTATAGTAAATTTTATCAAATTAAATTAATCTAAAACACGTTGTTTATAAAGTCTCTAATGTTTTCTATTGCAAATTCCTGTGAAGATGAATATATAAGAATATACATAGGCTGTTTTTTTCCAACCTCCGAATAAAAAAAAAAGACAAGTGTAAATAACAAAATGAATTTATTACCAAAAGTTAGGCACAAACATGGTTACTTTTCGACATAATCACTGTGAAGATTCAGGCATTTGTCATATCTGTGGACAAGCTTTTCCATCCCTTCTTCATAGAATGTTGCCACCAATGACTTGAGATGCGACCTAATGTTGTTTTGAAGATCATCATTAGTCTCAAACCCCTGCCCTCCTAGCCACTTTTTCTGTTCAAAAAAGAGGTGGAAGTCACTCGGTGCTAAATCGAGGCTATACGCTGGATGTTTATAGGTGGCGAAGACTTCCACCCAGCTTGGAACTTTTTAATGTGTGAAGGCTTCTACCTCTTTCCTGAACTGAAAACATGGCTAAGAGGGCAGAGGTTTGAGACTAATGATGATCTTCAAAACAATGTTAGGGCCCATCTCAAGTTATTGGTGGCAACATTCTATGACAAGGGGATGGAAAAGCTCGTCCACAGATATGACAAATGCCTGAATCTTCACAGTGATTATGTCGAAAAATAACCATGTTTGTACCTAACTTTTGATAATAAATTCATTTTGTTACTTACACTTGTCTTTTTTTTTTATGGACTATCGGAGGTTGAAAAAACTGCCCTCATATAATAGCAACATTCAAGGATAAAATTAAATTTCATAAGCCAAGAAAAACTAAAAACTAAAAGAAACCTGACATTTCAAAGCTACAAATATTTAAGCATTCTATTCTGTTTAAAAAATTTGTCCAATACTGAAGTTGACTTAAATTTAAACTGAAAACATTTCAGTTCTTAAATACAGTTCTGATAACCTTAGTATACCAGTGCTTTTATTTATCTATAAGCCAAGTTCTACAGACAAGGCAATTCTAAGAATCATTGAATAAATTCAAATGAATGGCATCTATTAAAGACAAACCAGAATACAAATGACCACTTCTCAAAATATGCAGTAAATATGCCATCATGGAAAAACCATGTGCCAATTCATGTCATTCATTTCAATTACCTACAAAATTTTGACATTACATTTAGACATAAAAGACACCACAAAAATAAATATAATAGAAAAATTTTTTACTGAGGCATAAAAATTATAAATAACTCAAAATCAAACACTATTGACATTTGTCTATTATCAGAATTTGTTTAAATATCCTTGGAAATCTTGAAACAATATATTATCATGGTAATGCATTGTTTGTTTTGCATTACCATTATAATGGTATCTTGATAAACAAATGTCTAACAGCATTCAATCTTGACTCATGTATACATTTTATGTTCTAGTAAAGCAATTTTTCTATTCAATTGTAGTCCTTAATCTTAAAAAGTCAATAAATGTATATCTTTTACAGCTTTACAATTCAATTTAACAGAATTCTCCATTACTTCTCTGAAATATATAGAGACTTTATAAACACCCTATACAAAGTTTATATCCATAATATAAAAGTGAGAAACTTACTCATTTAAGAGATAAGCAACACTAACAGTTGTCTGTTTGTCAGGATTAGGTGCCATAGGATCAGCTTGACAGCTAATATAATGTGTCTCCTACATTTAGAAGTTTATTGTTTAAGATAATTATTTAAAACATTTTTAAAATGTTTTAATTAAATTCTTACCGGACTGGACCATTTTGATTGATTTTTAAATTCTGCATCAATAGGTATCTTAGAAAATTTTGACAAAGCAAGTTCATCAATTAACTGTAGATGAGACTCTAATGGCATATTTCCATAAGTGAAAATTCTGCAAATATAAAAATTATAAGCAATTTGTTTTAAAAAAATTATCATAAAAATAACTTATTTGATTTGTATCATGGCAAAGAAGTACAAATCAAAAATTTGGATTTTACTTCAAACAACAGTAATAAACTTACTTCACTATGTACTAGGCAAAAAAAATTTGTATCAAATTGAATCAATTTTCATTTTATCTGTTAGCTAGATAAGTTTTCCTCTCCCAAACAATTTCAAAGTTCCTAAGTATAGAAATTTTTTCCTTTCACAAAGTCATTAGCACCCAACTGTTTTATGACTTTCCCTAAGGCAAGAAATGAAGTTCTTCTATTTCTAGCTAACACACTTTCTGGTTTAGATATCAAATATTTTAAGTCTAATACATAGTATTATAATGATTTTTAGAAGAATCAAATAGAATAAGTGATGTTAGAATGTCATTTCTGGTGTTATCAGGAAGTTTTTCTATTTTGGCAGGAAATTTTCAATTTTATGCTTCAGAAAACTTGCTTGTTTGTCTAAATAGCATCAAATAACATAAAAATAAGTGAAAATAGATATTTTTCTGTGAAAAATAACTGATGGTAGTAAGACATAATAAAATGTTGTAACTTAAAATAATCTACAGCAAATTAATAATAATAATAATAATTATAAAAAAATATCTTTAAAAATAAGTAGATAACACTTAAATTAATTAAGAGTTCAGATGCCTTTTGCATCATATGAGATATGAAGTGCTGAAAGTTAGTACAAAATATTTTTTTGGAAATTTCATATTTTTTTTGGTAACGTGTTCAATAGTACCTTTGAATTGTACTACTTTATTTTTCTGTAAGAAATCTGCTTTCATTCAAACATTTCATATCAGCAAATGAATGAATGAGTGAGAGATGCTAATATAACTTAATTAACATTGGATAATGAGAAATAATCTAAGAAAGAAATATACTAAGGCATATAATTTAATAATTCTTATCAAACAAAAGCAAATTAGAAACTAATATTGCAAAAGGACAGAAATGATGATTTATAAATTCTTAGTCCAAAAAATCATGCTCTATAAAATTAAAATCCAGCTCTTCTTATTTTGAATTTATTCTATAAAGTAATAAATACCTAGCATTACTTGGATGATAATATGTTGAATGAAATTCTTTCAACATTTCCCATGTAAGACTGGGAATATCTTCCGGAATGCCTCCACTAACATATGAATATGCATGAGATGGAAAAAGTTTATTTTGAAGAGTTTGAGCAAACATTTGGCAGGAATCACACTAAAATAAATATAAAAATACAATTTATTAAATAAAAGAAACATTTTCAATAATATAATAAACATTAATTATCATAATTTTGAGCAGATAACACATGACAGCACATAATCCACACTTGTATATATCATGCAATGAATTGCTAGAACAGAAATAAAACCTTTGCTAAACTCACACTTCTAAAGTGATTGTTTTCAACAATCATTTCAGCAATATCATTTATTGTTTCAAATACTGTTTTTGCCTTTACTTCTTTTGTTTTATTTTCATAGTACAGTAGACCCCCTATAAAACAGGTTCATATAATACGGATTCGTATAACAAGGCAAAGAAATTGCAATTGTATTCGTATAAACACGCTAAAAAAGACTCATATAATATGGTAAAACATCATCGCTGACTCATGTCGCGACAGGATTGGTCGAATCTAGATCAATAGCAGATATTACACAAACCGTTGAGTTTAAACGAGCAGCGGACCTACTAAAAACCATTTATTATTTAATGGCCATAAAAATTATATTTATATTAATGATGTCTCAAAAGTTCAGCGAATTTTTCGCAGAAAAATAACTTATCTTTAAACATGCACCCACCGTTCGATGCACCGCTCTGTGATGAAAACAAGCTTAAGCAATGGCGTCATCGAATGGTGCACACTCGGTAAGTAATTCTATAATTTTTTGTTTATAGCATAGTTTATATGGATTATTTCCAAAAAATTATAGGTGTTATGGAAATGTTGAGTCAAATTAGTCTAGAATCAATTAATTTTATGGAAGAAAACATTTCAAACAGCCATAGTCCCTAAACTGCACATGTGCCAGGCTCTGATTGGCTCATGTATTTAAGTGACTGGTAAAACATGGAATTCATATAAAATAAAATGTACCTACTGTGTTATAGGGTGGGTCTACTGTAGTTCATTTCAGATACAATTATAAAAGAAGTCAAATAGAACAAATGGAAAAAATGAAATAATTGAGACAGAATCTCCTAAATTTGTATAAGAATTGAAAATATGAATGGTAGTCAAAATTTTTTATTGTTTTGCTTCATATCTATTTTATTTTATTTCAATTAATAATAACTCTCTCACTAGTCACCATCTGTAGTTCATTTCAGATACAATTATAAAAGAAGTCAAATAGAACAAATGGAAAAAATGAAATAATTGAGACAGAATCTCCTAAACTTGTATAAGAATTGAAAATATGAATGGTAGTCAAAATTTTTTATTGTTTTGCTTCATATCTATTTTATTTTATTTCAAATAATAATAACTCTCTCACTAGTCACCATCTTGTCAAAATGAGATCAGTTGTTCCAATAAACCATAGAGTAAAACCAGAAAAAGCATGTGTGTCCAGTAGGGCCAGCCATACCAGTAAGGTCTATGGAGAGAAATAAAGCAAAGAGTGACCCACAAATAGTGTCTGGCCCAAAATAATTAACTACTTAACAACATCTGTTCCCAATGTTTGGAATGCTGATTTATAAATACTTGGCTTAAAATAGACAACTTCTGCAGATAAAATGAAAATGGCTGTGACATGCTCTCAACATAGTACTGGCTTGGATATTACTCAGTTTAAAAGTCTTTGTCTCACTCACAAAGCAGGTCTTCTTAGGCCTGTCTGTGGACAGTAGACAAACTCACATTCAAAAATTCTCACATAGTCTCATTTGACCACCAGTAGTGAATGGCTATTGCATCACAAACATATTCACTACCTCACTAAAATACAATGGACAACACATACCAACCCAACCAAAATGCTTTGAACTCTTGATTGGGTTTTGCACATATAAGATCAGATACTCACTAAGAATATCTCAATAACAGTCGCTCACAAAAATATACACAACATAACACACACTAAAGAAAATATAATTACAATAATTATATCAAGTGATACAATATGGGTGCGTAATTAATTAACACAATTATTAATTTATTCTAAGAAACATTCATTAAATACACAAGTTTAGACCCCACACAGAGACCACAAGTACCCAAAATACACACATTAGAACAACTAAGGAAAATGCTATGCTTTGTAAAAACATAAATATTACCAAAATATATTCAAGAAGAATCAAAACTTTCAGACATACATATATTAATCTATTCTGGTGCATCATTGTAGTTACATATTGTGATCTTAAAATATAATCACAAACAGACACAATCAAAAAACAGACAAATCATGAGTCTGCCTAACAAAGAAGATTAGAAACACAAATAATATTAGACAACATCTAGGCAAGCTGTCACAATACACTAAATCATCATAACACCAAACTTAATGAAAGACACTAATGTAAGTTGTCCATAAAGAGTGACTCTTCCTTAAAGTCTCACAGATATAGTAGTTAATCTTCACTATAAGCAGACACTTAGAGAGAGAGTTTTTATATCAGAAAACAATTAACATAAAAATTACACAAAGCAGAATCTCTTTCAAATAAAAATAGTACAATCATTAAACCTACACAACACTGACCTACATCTAACACAGTACACACAAAATACACAGACACAGACAGATCATTAGGATACTTGCTAAGCCAAAGACTTTGGCATAGCAAGTATCCTAATGATCTCAGCCAGAATCATATTGACAAAACTGTCAATTATTGACTTACCCATAAATGCCTCTTTGGAGACATGGAAAGATTGATGATTAACCAGGTCATAAATACAGGAAACTACAGAAGAAACTTAAATGATATGACACTTGTAAGAAATGTCACATCATGCATGAAACTATACAACACATCACATTGCAAGCACACTCTACTTACATCAATATAACTGTAAGGAACTAAGTCCGAGCTTTATTTTTATTTTACTTTTATTTTGCTTTTATTATATTTTTGTTTGGGACTTATGTTTAGTTAGGACGAAGGTTTCCTCACCCATCACCCCAGAACGGTCAAAACGAGAACATAAGGGATTAACCAACTCACCAACGATGAAACGACAGCGCCATAGCTAGAATTCGCACTCACGTGCACGCCCGAGCGGCAGAATTGTAAGTCCGCACTGAAGGAGGGGACACCCCAATAGACTTTTTAGGAACTTGTGTAACCTTTAACTAAACATCCCGATAATTGTTAAAGAAATGTTGTAAAAGGTTAACAAAGTATTGTCGAGAAATAAGCTACCAGATAACGAAGAGAAAACAAGAATGTTACGCGTAGATATGTAAATGAGGGGAGTGTCTCAAGTAGAACTGTGACGTCACCTCAGACTATAAGTACAGTAACTCAAGTGAAGACAGACGAGGTGAGCTCCTGAACCGAAAGCGTTGGTCTGCTGGTAGCAGTGAACAAGGTGTCGAATAGGAAATCCTAGTAGGAAATTAAAGGTTCGATTTTGACGATAGGAAAAGAGGAAAGTCTTGAGTGGAGGAAAAAGGTTCCGAGTATCAATTGAGGTGACGGTTAGGATCAATAGTTATAAGAGAATTTGTAACTAAGTTAAGATTGAATTTTGTTTTGTCGGAATTCCAAGGGGAATAGTTTCTAAGTTAGAATAAGACTTAAGTTTGTTGGGTTGATTGTGATTTGATTTTTTATTTAATAAATTTGTTGTTTGTTTCTAAAACTTGTACATAGTATTTGTTAGACTTGATTAAACATTTATTATTGAGAGATTTTTTTGTGACTAACTTTGTCCTTACTTTATTTCGTTGCACGCGAAAAGTCCAGGCCTGGCAACTAACAAACGCGAACCCGTATAAAGTACCCGTTAGGTCCCGGCTCTTTAAGAAAAATTCATTGTAGAGCAAAACACTAAATATAGTACTTTACATAACCAAATAGTAAATATGAACAGGACAGCAGTGTCCCCTCAGGTCAAGTCTGACACCACATGTGACTTTTGGATCAGAGGAATCATTTGTACATGCACAAGCAGCTGCATATGTGGGACTTTACTGAGTAAAAAACAGAGGAGGAAATAAGTGAGATAGGGAGCTCTGAAAGTAATGCACTCTATCACTCAAGTAACAATTGAACAATAAACATTTAATTTAACAAAAGCCTTGGCTTTTGTTAAATTAATATGCAAGCTATATATCATATTTATAGTTATATGTGGAGATTTCTATATCCTGTACCAGTCTATTCTATATACTATTTGATGCTATCCTTGCCTAATATCCATGGGAGAGAAAGAGAGTTCTGACATTACCTTCACAAGTTAATAGAAATACCTTAAAATTTGCACTCTTTTGTGGATTCATCAAACACAATATCACACAATGTCCTTGATTTGTTGAAACAACAGTTCTTAACACAATAATGTCAGTGAAACCTTCTTAATTAAACCCCTTAAGCCCTTATCCCAAGAACTCGGACAAAGTTCCATAGCGTTACAAACAAATGGTGTTATGAACCCTCCAGGAAATTTTTTTTTTTTTTTGAGTTTTGGATGTTTTTTAAGTCTCCAAATTTTTTCAAAAATTTTATCGCAATTTTAATCTACCTTTAATGATGCACGATTAACACTTAATTGTTTTTTAATGGGATTTTTTTATTAAATTTCATTCATCGTTCTAAAGTTCTAGTGCTCGGATTTTACTTCAGTAAAGTTATTTAAAGCTAGTTTCTGATGTCAAAAATGACCTCCAATAGTTTTTTAATTTTTTTAATTAATATATTTTATTATATATACATTTAATTAAGTCGGGGGATGGAAATTGCAATAAAAAACGTAATTTTTGAAAAATATTAAAAATTATACCAGCTAGTATTCACCCTACTATAAACCCTTCACCTCCTGTAGGTTTTATGAGAATGTTCCGCGAAAGACGATACCAGCTGTTCTCAAGGTCATCCAGCTGTAAACACAATTACCCATCATGGAGCAAATCCCATTACTTCCTCATTGATTTTTTCCCAGTTTTGTGCTTTTTATTTAACAAATTTATTGAATTAATATTTTAATTTAACAAACTGTAGCCCAGGATCTCACACAAATATAACACACAAAAAAAAAAACTTGCATACAAACACAAATATCCTACAACCATAATACAAATATATACAGTCATAGAAAAATTAGAAAAATATACTCAGATTACAAAATATATGTTCAAGAGGAATGTCTGATAATAAGAGTTAGAGTGAACTAACACTAAAAATGAATTAAAGAAAGCTAAAGACAGAACAAGCATATATGTTTTAGATGATTTCAAGAAAAATTACAATGGCAGATGAATATGTCTGTGGTGTATAAAGAATTTTCATGTGTTTAATACTGCTCCTGGCAAGTTTAGACAAAGAAAAAGCTGTTTGATAAATTTGTAATTGCAAGTTGAAATTAGCACAATATAACCTGCTTCCAAACTAACATACATCATATAACCTGCACCTGCTTCCAAACTGATTTTTAAACATAGGTAACTGATGAGTTATCCACATAAAATTATGATAATTAGTTCCATCATTAATTAACAAAATACTTACAAAAACACCTTTCATTTCATTATATACAACTCCTTTAAATACAATTGGTGAATTTTTATCTTTAATGTCTTCGTGTTCTAATCGCCATCCTTCTTGTCTAATAAAAAAATAATCATTTGTAATGAAATAATTATATTTCACAGAAATATTCAAAATTTGGCATCATAACATAAAATCAGACAAAAATAAAACTGTTTACTTCCAGTAATCAAACAAATTATTCATAAACATTTCCATCCTCTAATTGGATCATCTTCAGTTCATATTTAAGTTGAATATGTTAGAACACTTTGTTTTACCATGTTAAGAATATTGACTTTTGAACAGCATTTTCAACATTATGAAGGTCTACAAAAAATTTTAATTTTTATATTTAAAATGTTTTTTTGAATTAATTTTTGTTCTATGAACACTAAAGAAGTCTTTTTCCCCATCCATTATGGTTTCAGCTAGGCACATAATGGTGCAAGTGAATGGATGAGGGATGGGGTCCAACATATCCTGGCAGACCCCCTGCCATAATTTCCGAAGATCCCAATCTGGATTCAAACTCTGATCCTCCAGAGCAGCAGCTAATACTTTACAGCTTCAGCAAATAAGCCAAATTTAAACTGTTCTTGTTTCAAAACAAATGACATATATTTTAAAACATCCTATATAGTCGACCCCCTATAACGCGAGTTCATATAATGTGGATTCGTATATCGCGGCGTAAAAATTGCGACCATATTCGTATAAAGACGCTAAAAGAGACTCGTAAAATGTGGTAAAACGTCATCGCGGACTCGTGTCGCAACAGGATTGGTCGAATCTGGACCAATAGTGGACAAGCAGTCGAACTACTTACATGCTACGGAGAGTTTAGGCAGATAAGTTGCATTTACTATTGTTTGTACAGTATATAAATTAGGTACTGTAATACAGTACTGTAATTTTATACATTTCTTGTGAAAAAAACATTTCTTATTCAACGACCATAAAAATTATTTCTATTAATGATGTCTCCAAAGTTCAACAAATTTTTTGCAGAAAAATAACTTATCAGAAAACGCGCCCGCTGTTCGATGCGCTGCTTTGAGATGAAAACAAGCTTAAGCAATGGCATCATCAAACGGTGCACACTTGGTAAGTAATCCTACAATTTTTTGTTTATAGCATAGTTTATACGGATTATTCCCAAAAAATTATACGTGTTTTGGAAATGTTGAGTCAAATTAGTCTAGAATTGATTAATTTTATGGAAGAAAACCTTTCAAACAGTTGTAGTCCGTAAACTTCACACGCGCCAGGCTGTGATTGGCTTATGTATTTAAGGATTCCTACAACGTGACATTCTTACAAAGTGGAATGTATCTACCGCGTTATAGGGGGTCAACTGTATTTAACTTTTTTCTATCATATTCAATTAAAATATAAACTGAATATGACCAATTAGAAGCTGAAAATATTTTTGAATAAACCTTTTTGGTTGTTTAAAGTAAGAGATAACCAATTAAGTTGAATAAATAATTTGAATAAAACTTTATAATTTATAATCCAACAATAATTATAATGAACAAATGTTTTAAGCCATCTTAAATGGCCATAACCTGATTATAGCCATTGAAGATTTAAGATGCTGAAAATACTTCTTTATTATAATCACTGGTAGATTTTAAAGGCTTTTTTTAAATTTCTGTCTTTGGCTCACTTTAATTTTATTTTACATCATAAAATTATCCAACATCACTTACCTAAAATCATTCTTGTCTAATTTTGGAAAGAAAACTGCATCAAGATAGACTTCTAAAAGATTTCTGAAATCTTTTGTATTCTGTGTTGAGAAAGGATACATTGTATAATCACTACCTATTAAATTCAAAATCAATTAACAAATTTTATTTAATACTTTCTTAAAATATAAAAAGTTATTGAGAAAAACCTGTAAATGCATTCATAAATGTAGATAAGGATCTATTCAGCATCTTAAAGAATGGATCTCGACATGGAAATCTATGTGATCCACATAGTACTAAGTGTTCTAAAATGTGAGGGATGCCAGTATTATCTTTTGGCATAGTGGTAAAAGCAATGCTAAACATGGAACATAATTTTGAAAGTAAATATTTTATGATTAGTAACAATTCATAAAAGACAAGTAAATTACCTAAAAGTATTATTTTTATCATCTCTTGCAATATGTAGATATTTAGCTCCTGTATTCACATGCTGTAGTTGTATAGCTGCTAGATGAAGTTCTGGCACTTCACATATCTATAGATATTTTAAAAATTTTAAAAAAATTTCCTATTATTAAAAAACTAAAAATGATAATAAATTATAAATAAGTATTGAAAAATTACATGGTCCATTTTTTTAAATAAAGAGAATATTAAATGAAATCTTCAA
Source organism: Centruroides sculpturatus (assembly GCF_000671375.1). Classification (NCBI taxonomy): domain Eukaryota; kingdom Metazoa; phylum Arthropoda; class Arachnida; order Scorpiones; family Buthidae; genus Centruroides; species Centruroides sculpturatus. The sequence continues at coordinate 414,895 of NW_019384558.1, forward strand.
CTTTCTCTAATATTAAAATTTATGATAAATCTTAATTCAGTTTCCTTTATTCACATTCAGTACAACAAATTAAGAACTGTAGTGACTTTTCATTTAGCCTATTTCATCATCAAAAAATAATAGGAAGTTTCAAAATACAGTAGAACCTCGATTATCCGGACTAATTGGGGATGAAGGTAGTCCGGATAAGGAAAAATCCGGATAATCGAAACAAATACGTTTTCTTTTCGATGACATGTATCGGTAATATTAAAAGTAAATGCTATATTTAAATCGTGATCAAATTTTCAAGAAACAAACGTTCGTATTACATTTGGACTACTACTGACCAACGCTAACAGACTACCTATTGTTTAAAAGGCCCTCTGGTGGCGCAAGAAGACGGATTTTATAAAATAAAAAGCAGTTGAAACAGCATTTTTATGAATAAAAATTTGACAAACTATTTATCGTTTTATGACGAGTAAAATTTTTTCGTCGCATTCACGGCTTTTAAGTAATGCATAAATCTTCGAGGCGCGAGGCCCTTCGGACCGCGAGGCATAGGCGGTGGCCCACGTCGTCCATGCCTTACGCCGCCCTTGGTCGTAGAAAAGATGTAATTTGAATATAAATTATTTATAAATACGTATGTCAAGTTATATTTTTATTATTACGTAAAATATATTTAAGCGTTTACGACCACTGTGATGGGTGAGACGTTGTTGAAACAAAAAAAGTTATGCATTCCATCACGTACA
>NW_019384558.1:416297-492394 GCF_000671375.1 Centruroides sculpturatus
TTTTTAATAATTTTTATTTATTTATTATTTATTTAATTTTGCCTGTATTTTTGAATCCTTAATTACAATTTTTTAAGTTAATTATAACTTTCTTTTCTTTTGTGACATGACTATAGAAATTGTTTTAGCATTATTTTACACAAAAGATAAATTAAAATAAATTTAAGTTTGATTTATTTTTATATATTTGTCTGCTTTTTAAAAAATTTTTTAATTTTAATTTTAAGAGAGTTAACATTAATTGGGCTACCCCAATTTTTAATAAAAGTGGAAATGAAATGTTCTTCTTAATTCATTCTTACACCCTAAAAGCTTTTGATGATGGAATAACCTTACAATGAAAGGTCAATGCACTGTTATTATATTTTCAAGAAGAATAAACTACAGAAAAAGCAATATGGCAGACAGAATCAAACACTGGCAATCTAGCATTGAAGTAGAAGTAGAAATTGAAGTAGAAGTTTGAAGACTGTAATATTCATTTAAATAATTCTACTGATATCTCAGAAAATTTATTAAGAAAGAACTTTAAAATTAAGTTTCAATAAATGTGTGTAATCTTTTTATTGTAATTTTAAATGATCAAGAAGAGGTATTTTAATGACAATACAGTAGTCTTGTAAATTCAACTTAATGTGGACTGAGAAGGCGACAAGTTATCAAAAAATGAGAAATTTTACAAACTAGCAATAATGCTAGTCTTAAAGCAGAATTTTTGTAAAGGTATTACATGTGCAAATTCATATATATATTAACTATTTTATTTATTTATTACATTAAATTTGGCAATGTCTCACAGACAATATTTGCCACCCCCATTACAACAATACCAATTAATTAAAAAACACAACATGTTGTAAAACCAAAGTGAAAAAAAAAAACTATGTATCATAGTAACTATTTCTATTTGTAGTTAAATTTTAATTTAAAATATATTGGCTATTCAGTGGCTATTTTTGAGTTACTGACATTTGCATCGTAGCATTTGCAGTGGCACCTTTGAAAAAGAGTTATATTCTTTGTTAACATGTGGAATTATTGCTATTATTGAGTGTCACCAGTGAAAAACAATTGATCCTAGTGTTAAGTTATAGAGATAAAAATTAGGTTATATGTACTTTTTTGTTTGTTTTTGAATGGCATGATGAATTTTATGGAATGTCAAGTTATATTTTTCTCATAAATTTTTTGAAAATACCCTGTGCACAAAGCAAAAATTAGTTTCCATGTTAACAATGTATGACACTGTCAAGATTTACATAGTGTCAAACAACACTCTGTTATCAGAAGGTGAAAGTGCAATCTGTACATATGCTCATTTTCCAAGTTTTAACTACTGGTCATTTTCATGTTTTTGTTAAAATTGGTATAATCTATTCTGCAGGAAAACAATTCATTTACATTGCACATCTGGTAAGGTTTTCAATACTTTTACAAGTAATGTTTCACAAATTTTGTTCTTAGAACTATCAAAGGATACAAAATGATAGTTCTTAGAACTATCATTTTGTATCCTTTGTTAATAAGCCAATGCTTTAGATTGTAATGCCATTAATTAAAAAGAACTGATCCTTCTAAAACTTTTTTAAATATCAAGTAACCTGATACTAAATTTGCAATCCATAAGGTATTGTGTACCATAAATCTTTTAATTCCAAGATTTCTGTTAACTCTTAGATTGTGTAACAATAAAGGTTATTCCCAGACTTAATGGACACCTTTCAACTTTCACCATTTATTGGGAAATAGTTAAGCCAAGTATCTTAACATTTATTACAAGGAACATGGATACTTGGCTTAACTACTTCCCAATAGGTATTAAAGAAATGTTAGACTCACTAGTAGTGCAACAATTGGTTAATTATCACTGCAAATAAAGTACAATGAAAGGTTACTAGTCCTGACAAGATGGTGTCTAGCTACCAGTCAAAACCAAAACTAGTCATAATGATTATATTTATACCAACATTTGTATAGTACATATTTTATTTCATATTAATTGTATTTTTTACTGCAGATTAAATCTTGCCTGAATTTATAATGCATTCTATTCTATTGAAAGCAAGTAAGTTAAAACAATTTCTTTTATATCATTATAAATAACAATTTTGTTAAATTTGTTTGATCATTTTCAAATTCAATTTCTTTATTTACATTTGCTAATAGGAAAGTTTATACTTTAATGTTAATATTTTGTATATTGCTACAGACACTATATCTTTCTTCATTAGGAGGAAAGACACATATAATGCCACAACAAAAATTCTTAGAAAACTAATGACAAACAAGTTAGTTGAATTGTACAGTTTCTTTGACCAAAAAAATGAAAAGCTAACTTTCCATGCACTAAAGATCAAAGGTGCAGTAATTGATAAGTAAACTTTTATTTAAAAAATTGAGTAAGGTACAAATATATTCAGTTTTTTTATTAAATAAAGCTGCTATTCAAGTCACATTTCCTTCAACAAAAATAGTAAACATAGAATTTAAACTTGACTGAAAAATGCAAAAAAAAAAAAAACAATGCAGAAAACAGAAAATCTATAGGTAAAAAATAAATCTACAGCTTTTTGTTAATTTTAAATGACTGCTTATGTAAAATTTAAAGTAACTTTTTAAGAATGTTATGTTAATAGATTATATGTTATGATATGACACTTTTTAAGAATGTTATGTTAATAGGTGTTTATTTTTGTTGGAACAGAAAAGGGTCCACTAATTTAAATATTTTTCTAAATAAATTCAATACCTTTTGTACTGAGAAACCATACAGTTTTTGACCTTCTTGTAAACTTGTTACTTGTTTCAAAGCTTCTAATGTTGATGAATATCTATTCACATTGTATAAGGTCCTTCTGAAAACAATATGTAAATTTTGTTAAAGAAAATATTTAAAAATAAATCAAAATTAAATAAAAATATACTTAAACAGAAAAATTTAATTGTCAACAAGCAATAATTTATTGTGACATCATGACAATGCTGGACTGCAATCTTTAATCATCATTTAATTTAAAAATTATGTGATTTTTGGTCCAGACTAGAAGTTCATATGTAGTTAATTGGAAACTCTGGCCCTTAAACTTTCCATACCTAGTCTCAATTTTCATCTAACTCTGTTCTCAAGATTAACAAAGGGCAGACAGTTGAACAGATAACAGTGGGAATGTATAAGTCTGCAATTTGAAAATTGCACCCTATACATTCCCATGATGTAGAAATTTAATATGAGTGCATATAATTAAGAATGAAGATTAACTAACAACAATTAGCATTAAACTTATTACTGAATCTTTTTTATTGATAAAGTTTGCAAGTCCTTATAAATAGTAATTGTGGAAAATATAATCATCATCTTTTAATATTCAATCACAACCATACAGCACATTTATCTTACAAATGAGTATTGTCAACAGTAATGATGCAATTGGAAAGATATCACTATCAGATCAGATCTTAACATGTAAAGAGTATGCTGACTAAACTATTTAGAACTCTAGAAATGAAAAGAGTCCAGAATTGGTTAGAAACAAATTCAGGATCACAGCATAACCAGACTTAGCAAGAGTTTTGAATTATGGTGTATGGCTTAATTTGGAACATATTATTACTGTATTTACTGTATTTCATTACTGTATTTGTGATTTTCAACAAAGTAACCAAGCATATGTTCAGACACTGTGTTTTAATTGTTCTTGAAATAATTATAAAATATATATTGGTTAACTGACTTTGTATTCATAAATTGATATTAATTAGAAGACTTAAAATTTTTCATATGCTATATAGTAAGTTAATAAAACTATTAAAAAAATAAGTCTTAAAACTTTAAAAGTATTTTGCAGATATTTTTAAAATAAAATAAATTATGTTCTCAAAAATTCACTAAAATTTATGGGAAACTGAAATTTCAAAAATTTATTTTTTAGTTTTAAAAATCAACAAAGTAACTTTTAAAATAATATTTATTTCACATGATAAAATATGATTGCCAATGCAAGAAGATATTCAAAATAAAATATTTAACGTCAAACATATTGATCTATACAGAGACAATATTTTATAAATAAAATAGAAAGCGTATTGATTTATTAAACAAGAAGGAAACTTTTGACACAGTTAAAACTCAATGATGAATTAAATATAAAGGTAACATAAGATAATAAATGAAGAATTTAACCTTCAAATCTCCAAACTTAATGCATTTTGAACTTTGAACAAAATATTGATTAGGAATGAAATACTAACATGAAAAAACAAAAATGTATTGACAAAAACGTAAAATCTAAAAAACAGCAATTTTTCTTTTTCATTTTTTACAAAATAATATAATAAATTCTAAAAGGACAATTTTTTCTCTTTAATTTTTATAGACCAATTGTACTTCAAACTTACAAAATATATTGACCTTAATGGGTTAAAGACAATAATAAATTGGAAAAATTTTCACATTTATTAACGAATCAAAAATAAAGGTATTTTCGTTTTTCTATATTTGGTCATCTTTAGATTGATTATCATTAGCTCTAAGTCTTTATTTTGAAGGTAAAATGAATCAAACTGAAGGCAGTTATTGATTACATACTCACTAGTAAAGGTTAAATCTTATATTTTATGTAAATTTATATATATTGATATTTTTACACTAATTTATTTGATTCTGGTTTCTTAAAAATGATTTAAAAATACAGCATTACACTCTTTAAATTTAAAAATGTAAAATTATATTTATGTAGTTTAATGCTTTTATTAAATGCTTTTATTACATTTTTTAAAAATCTACGTAACTATAAATTAAAGAAGTTTCCATTAATAACAAAAAAATAATTTTAAGTTAAATTTTTAAAAATTAAATTTTAATAAGTAAATTTTAACACACCTAATCATATATGCAAACTCTATTTTAATGAAAAATATTTTCATTAAAAATTCATGAAAAACAATTTTTCATTTTAATAAAACTCATATTTTCATATAATTTGTCATTTTAATCATTGCTCACAAGTAATATATAGTTAATTTTCAGCTCTATGAAATTAATTTATAATAAATTTATTCATTAACTCTTCAGTTACTTTTTTCTATAATGAAATAAAATAAAATATTTAAAAAACTAAACCTTGAATGTCCTGCATATAATTTCTGCATGAACAAATACTTTTGCTAACTTAATTTAGCCATCATCAGGTTCTAAATATAAAAAAAAACTACAGAATTCAAAGCAGTATCTTTCTGTGTTTGAACCTGATGATAGGTAATTAAATTATCTGAAAGCATTTGTTTGTTTGTACAAATTACACCTAGGACATTAATAGTTTAGTTTCTTAACTTGAATTAATCCAGTTATTGCTTATCTTAGTTAAAAACAAATGATAAAAAATGTAAAACTATTAAATTTCTCTCCACAGCCTCAAAATTCATTAGCTTAATCAGATAAAGATATTTTCAAGATGGTATCTTTCTGTTTGTTAGTACATTTGAAAGTATTACATACAATTAATGTGATTACAATAAATTATTAAAAATAATTATATTAGTTTTCTTAATTTGTAAAATTAAAAAATTTAATAAAAACAAAAAATAATTATCAAATTGTCAAACTGTAATAATAATATTAAATAAAAAATTAAAGTACTGTAAACTCTATAAAAATTCTAGAAAAAACAAAAATAAATTTGTAATCTTAAAAATTAAGAAAAAATTATTAAATAACTGGAAAACAATTATACAAATTATGAAAAAAGTATGCAAGAAAAATAATATAATAAAAAGAAGCGAGCAATTATTTATTGTGTACAATTTTTAAATCATATTTTTTAAATTTATTAAATTTAAAATATATGCTCTCCACCTCAAATTAGTAATATCATTCCTCTGTACATCATACTTTTCCTGTTAGCAATAGAGTCATGCTGGTCATCTAACTCCTTTCAGGAGAAAATTTTTTAATTGAAATAATGTGACTTCCTGTCTGCATCAAAAGTTTGTATATAGTTAATCAGGTCCTCCTGTTCCTAAACTTTCCATATTTGGCCTTGGCTTTCATCTATCTAACTCTGATCTCAAGATTATGGAAGGATAGTGGAAATTTATAGGTCTACAATTTTTTCAAAATGCAGCCCAACAAAAGAAAAATAACTGAATGTTCTTTGGAACAAATATCCTTCTTAAAATAAATCAATAAACATTCATTTCAAACAATACATTCATTCTGTCACACACACATTTTTTAAAGATATTAATGCAAATATTCCCATTACATCACTCACAAAACAGAACTCACAGGATATCCACATATCACTATTTCATGATTATCTCAATCATTACTGTATAACAGTATCTTCTCCAAAAAATAATTTTTGGAATAATCTATGTTTCAAGTTTTTAAAATAATTAATTGCATTTTCTTATATTTTCCAACAACTCTATTTGTTCTCTAGCACATTTAACATTGATCGAACTTAAAATATTTTTAAAAAATCAATCAGTGCAGAAGTTTTGGTATGTTACAAAACTAACATTTTTAAAATACATTTATTACAATAAATGCTTTAAAGATGGAATAACAAGCATTTTGAAAATATTAAAGTTTAGTAAAGTAACTAAATTCTCTGAATTTATTTACTAAATCTTATCACATTTATTAAAAGAAAACAACAAACAAATAATATATGATGATACCAGGGTAATTATTATTAAGATATTATATGTAGAATTTTGCAAAAATAGTTACTGATAGGAATTAGTATTATCATAATTTATTAGAATATTTAATACAATCTTCAAGCAGATTTACAAAAATCAATGTAATCGAACATTTTAGCAAAACATTGCAACTGAAATCAATATTATCCTAGACCACTATCATTGTCTTGTTTAAATTATATTTATCCATTTAAATTTTTGCATTTAAAATAGAAAAACTAATTGCTTTTGATATATAAAAGTGTTATCTCTCTAAGAAAGTTACATAAAATATCATTAAAATTTCCATTTTTTAGCCAATATCCGGTAATACTGATTATATAAAAAAAAATTACATTGTTACATTATGTCACTATAACAAAAATATAAGTGGTTATATTTTTGTTATAGTGACATAAGTGGTAAATAACTATCTATCTAAAGAGTAAAATATAATAATTTATTTAGTTACAGAAACATTTTTGATTATGGTAAATACTTTAGTTAAATTTACTTAATTTATAAATATAAGTTTTGAGAATTTAAGTAGTTAATAAATAAATATTAAGTTAATGAAAAAAATTGTAGGAAAAGAATGGCATATGAAATAATTTTAATTAGCCTATAATTGTTATCAAATGAAAAAGTTTTGGGAGTTTAAATCTCATTCCAAGCATTCAGTGTAATATCTTTATAAAGAAACTTATCCAAATATAAAAAATTAATTTTGACACTCAACAAATTTGACTCATAAACTATTAATGTACTTAATTGAATAACTATTTTAACTTATAAATTGCTGAAATATTTGGAAATCTTAGAAGGTTTCTCTTATCTACTTCATTAACAGTTTTGAAATATTTTTATTCTCATTGAAACATGAATAAATTAAATTAAATTTCAATTTTAAAGAAAATAAAATTGGATATATTAGATTGTTAAAAAAAATCCAGAGAAAAAGAGACAGGGGGAAGGAACAAGGACTCCAAAATTTATGTAAAAAGAAATATAATATGAAAATGATATAAATAAATTATTATTTTATTAAATGAAGAAAAATTGTTTTTATTTATATATTCCTTATATAACTTTCAGAAAGGAATGAAACCTCACATTTATGATTGTCCCAAAACCCATCCTACCTCTGTCAGATCCTATTTTTAATAAAGAAACTTTGAAATTTTAGTCTCATTAGTGATAAATTAATTATTGATCAAACACACTTACAAATGTGAAAGATAAAAATAAAAGACATTAACTAAATTTAATATTTATATATTGTTTGACTAGTTGTATATTTATTGCTCTAAAAACAAAAAATTAAAGTTATTGAATTCAACAAGCACCTATTCAATAAATAATAAAATAATCAAACTTTATTTAATTTAAAATAAAAATTACAGTGATAAAATTAAACTTTGAGAATTATGTTAAGTAAAACTAATAATGAAGGAAGAATATACATTAGAAATTCAACTTCCAAACAACATAAAATTCAATACCGTGTTATTCACCGATGATCAGGTAGTAATTGCTAACTCTGAAAATAATTTACAAAAAGGTTTATTAACCTTAAATACCATTTCAAAAGAATATGGCATGAAAATTTCAACTGCTAAAACCAAAGTAATGTCATTTAGAGGCACAGAGCCAATATGCAGCAAAATCATAACTGATAATACAATTTTAGAGCAAGTTAATAATTTTCTTTATCTATGATGCAATATTTCTTATGAAGCTGAGAATGACATAAATAATAAGCTCACAAAATTTTTACAAATATTAGGAATAATAAATAACATTTTAAAACCACACCTTGTACATAAACATTCCAGACTAAAATTATATAAAACTCTGGCTCTTCCAACTCTCCTGTATGGAAGTGAAATCTAGGTCCTAAAGAAGAAAGATATCAAAAGATTATAGGCAGCCGAAATGAGGTTTATGCATCGAACTGCTGGATATACACTCCTGGATCATTGTTGAATGAGAATAGTTTGAGGAACTCCACATGCGGGCATTAATTAATTGAAAAACTCTCCATATATAGAGAAAAATGGCTTCAACGTATATCTCGAATGTTGCCAGGTAGGATACCACATGCAGTTTACAGTATCAACCACGAGGATGAAGACAACCTGGACGTCCACAAAAACGACTCCTAGACCTTGTCCAGCTGAGACAGAAACGGCCTAAATTTGTGAATGATGTATTATGATGAAAACTAATAATGTTACACTAATACCTTTAAATTCAGTAGAATTTTAATTATAATTAACATTTTCAGTTGTTTTTAATAATCACCTCAAGGAAGAAAAAAATCATCCTAAATAAGATGAATATAAATATATTGTATGTATACCAGACAAACAGATATTCAGCACACCATTTAAATTTGTGAAATTATGTTCTGATGTGTTATTTTCAAATAAAATTCACAGCATTTGTTCTATTTAGAATGTTTTTTTTCTTCCTTGAAAATGGTTATTAAAACAACTGAAAATATCAGATTATAATTAAAATTCTAGTGCATTTAAAGGTATTGGTGTGACATTATTAGTACAGTAGAGTCCCAAAAACTCGGCCTAATGTGGGCCAAAGGGTGGCCAAGTTTGTGAAATTGCAGGGCTATTGGGAATGGGGTTAAAAAAGAATAAGTACGAGTGTTTCCTCAGAAAATACTGTACTGTACAGTACTTGTATGTATTGTTTGCTTGAGAATACAACAGAGAATAAACTGCCTAAATACCCTTAAACAAAGGAAAAGTATGTACTTTATGAAGGCATATAGACTTTACTAATGAAAATGAAAATTAATGAATACAGTGTCCAGTAATTTACCTGATAAAACAGACCTCAGAAAAATACTTTGAGACATAAAGCTGTCTATAATGAAAATTAACTAGGGGATTTTTTTGCCCTGCCAGGGTGTGGCCAAGTTATCCGGACTGCCAGGTTATTGAGTGTCGAGTTTTTGGGACTCTACTGTATTATTTTCATTGAAGTTTTGGAAATAATGGAATTATGTTAAGTAAATACAGATTTTAATATAGAGAATAAATGTAACATATAAAAATTATTTTTAATTAAATAAATTTTAATAATCTAAATTCAATAAAAGTTTTTGTTGTTTAAATTTAAAATTTGGTTAGTTTAATTTAGATAAATTTAGTTTTTAAAATTTGTCTGACAAATGGAAAGAGATTTAAAGTTTAATTTAAACTTAAAAGACTTCCAATAACACAAGAATATATTTTGAAAAATATTTTTAAAAAATTAATTATAAAGGTGATCATTTAAAACTTAAATATTTGATATTTTTGATAAAAATAACAAATAATTTAAAATTACTAAAAAATTTTCTTTTAACTGGAACATAAACTGCTAATGAAAAATCCAAAGTAACAGCAATAAACTGAAATAGTTAAGAGATAAATGATCCAATTTGTTTGTTAATGACATATTATTCAAATTACACAATGAAACTGACAATGCAAAATAATACAGTAATAAATATTTTAATGGAGATTAAGTGTAATGAAATATTTTTTGTAGCCATTAAAAGTTTTGTTCAATGCCATTTTGTCTTTACTCTGTCACACTTAAAAGTGATTAATTTGTTCATAACGTACGTACATAATATGTTTTATATCACATGTAAAATAATAAGATAATAATTTATTTTTAAAAATTAAGATAAAAAATATCTAATGTGCTCTCCCATCTCTTACAAAATAAGTAATAAGTAATTAGTTTTTAAGTTGTTAACATATAAAGGTCCATATGAAAGACAAATTTTGTTATAAACAATCTTAATTTAATCATGCCAGTTATTTGGTTATTACAGTAAATTCTTGATTCAATGGAGTAGTTGGGAGAAGGGATATATACTGTTGCCAAGAGCCAATTAAATCAAATGTTTGAAAAACAAATATCAATAACAAACTTAAAATGTGTAATGTGTGTTAAAATCTTATTATAATGTATAAGTATGAATAAAATATTATTATTATATAATGTATCGTACATTGAGTAATTTATACTCATTGGATCATCGATCCAACCTTTTATCATATTCTATTCATAAATAAAAATGGTTTCAAAATTTTCCTGTAGGACAAATTTTTTTGTCTGTTAAACCAAGGATTTGTTGTATTAAAAAAGATAACCTAATTTTACAAAAATTTTATTATTATCATTAATATACCATAATAGAAAACAGAAGCATTTGGTAAAGGAAGTTTTATTCTTAATGCTTTTTATATATCCTGAAAATATTAAGAATAAACTTAATATAAGTGCTTGGCAAAGAAGTGTTGTCTGTTACAAAAAAATTTTACTACATAATGATGATTTTTTTAATAATATTTAATTATTATTGACTTTAAACATAATAGAAAAAATAATTTTTGTTTTGATCAAACTTTAAACAATTTTTTATAACTGAACTTAGAAGCACATGCTAACAATACCAAACACAATTTATTTAAATAGAAGAGACTATTTTTACAATACAAAAAATCCTTCTAAGACAATACATACAAATGTGTCTTTATTCCAATCCAGTCCTTTCAAATGCACATTTGAGGAATTAACAATTTCACAGCAGAGTCAACCTTTGTTTATAGGCTGCTCGTCAGCCTCTAAATGTAAAACATTTTTTTTAAGACTATTTTTACCTTGTTTTTTTCTTTTTAAATAAACTGTGAATTGTGTTTTGTATCATCAATATTTATCTTCAAGTTCAATTTTTTAAAAGACTACTTACTTGATGAATGTATAAAAGCCTAATTTTATAAGCGAGCATGAGTTTTAAACATATCAAATGAATATCTATTAACATGGCATCAATAAAAATATAATTCTTTTAAAGAATTTTTTGAAAAAATATAATTGGAACCAGAAAATTTAAATTTTCTAACTATTCATCAGAAAGCTTTTTAGAGTAGCTTTATAATAAAGTTATAAAATTAATTTGAATCATTAACCAAACCTTTAAAAATAAACAAGATAATGTATCATTAAAATAAAAAATAAATGTGAAATTTTTTATATTAACGTGGAGTTATATTAATCAAACTCCGAAAGTTTCTTGTTCAAACTCTAATTACTTTTTTAGATTTGAATAATTAAATAATTAGCACAAAATACATAACACTTGGTAAGATATTTAACAATTCTCAAATGCTGTAATCAATCTCTTACAATTTAGATTAAATTAATCTGTTTACAGTGTATAATTAAGAACTATAATCATTTATCACTATCATTTTTATTTTACCAATATTTTATTACTGATGTGAATTGAGATTAGTTACTTAAAGAATTTCTGAATTAACTAGTTTTTTCAATGTTTAATTTGCCTAATTAGGATAATTTTAATCTCAGTTATAAATTTATTTGACATAAATAATCTCTTCCTTCTTCTTCAAGTAATGAAGAAGAAGAAAAGGATATTTTTTGATGAATATTATACAGGATGACCTAAAAGTCAATTAACTAAGATATATTTTTAAAAGATATACTACATTTACAGTATAAAAATTAAACAAGTTCAAGATTTCTTATATCCAGTTTATTGATAATTCAAATTTTCTTAAATTTAAACTTTACAATTATAATTAACAGACTAAGCTGTTAAAATAATGTATGTCTCAGACATTGTTGATATCTCATTCATTTATACTATTCAGAAAACACAAACTTGGCATTTGACAAAGCTTTATATAAACTATACAACAAATTATAGAACTAAAATCAGTTTTAGTTCTACAATTTAGTATACAATTTTTATATAAATTAAACCAATGCCTAAGTTTGCAAAGTTTAATTGTTCACTATTATGTAAATGTGACTAACTTATAAAAGTGAGGTTTATAAGGTTCCGGCTAAGGTGTGGCCACAGGGGGAATTGAAGTCTTCAGATTCTAACAATAACTTAAAAAGAGAGATCTTTGGAATTAAGAGTACAGTACTTCATTTTAGGAACTTATAATCATTACTATGTGAACTTTACTTTTAGTTCACATAGTACAATTTATTACACAATTTTTGTAAGTTTATGTAGCACTAGTTTGTAGGTAATTGCCACGTTCCTTACTGAGGAGACAATGATTTACCTTATGATACAATACCAGGCTACAGACAAACATTCAATAATCTTTAATTTCTTAATCTTAAATAACTTAATCTTTAATTTCTTAGGTTACATGAGATACAGTTGAACATAGAATCGAAGACACATGTACACAGAATGAAGTTCAAACCAAAAGTGAGGTTTTAAGTTGGATTGCCAGGTCCATTAAGTTCAGAGTTCCTCCTGGTGGCAACTTTTGGATTTACAACCAAAGGCGTCATCAAAGTTTAAATTGTTAAACTAGTTTAGTAGTTACAGTATAAACATAATTAGTTTAAATAAACTAGTTTAAAATGTCACAAAGTCATTTAAGTTAAATTATATTGATGACAGAGTTTAATTAAACTCAGGCAGTCAAGATTTCTGATTGGATAGCAGCCTTGAACAGAACTGGGCCTTAGACTTAACTACTTTTGATAATACCAAAAGTTTGGTATCTAATAGCAACAGAAGGCTTACATTTCATACTTAGTCAAACCATGCATAAATTTATTAGATGTTAGTCTCTTAGGCACTCACGTGGGGTTTGATGTTTGGATAAAAAACATAAACCTTCCATTGCTGTTGGATACCAAACCTTTAGTATTATCAAAAGTTAGTTAAGAGTCAAGCCACTGAAAGTGTCACCACTGAAATATGTTGTTTCATCAGAAATAAAATTTCACTATCTAGATTTTTTGGACACACTTTTAATCAGAATTACAATTACAAACCAGCTGTTGATAACACCAACAAATTAAACCGTTGTATTGAAAGCAATAACGATTAAAACAATTAACATTTAATACTTAAGCACTGGTTAAGACTGATAACAATTGCAAATTTAATATCATGATCAATTTTGAGCTCTCTTTTTATGCATCAACAGATGTTGACGCATAAAAAGAGAGCTCAAAATTGCCTATTTAGCTAAAAACAATGATAACTATAACTGAAACTCTGATTACAATAAGTGATGTTTTATAAGTGTATTTTAAGTTATGTTTTGGAACTTATTAATTCTCATAACATTAAATAACTGATAAAAATAAATAATTTTATTTAATAGTTATATATATATATATATACACAGTTGAACCTGTCTATTACAAACATGTTTATCTCAAAATTTATTTTTTTTCCCGCNGATTCCTCTCTATACTGTATACACAGTTGAACCTGTCTATTACAAACATGTTTATCTCAAAATTTATTTTTTTTCCCTAAATTTTCATCCTAAATTCAATATATTTTCCACGTTTATCTCAAATAATTTTCTCCCAAAACCTCTATATCTCAAATTATGAACTGAAATGTCAATTACAATTTCAATGCCCAGTGACTACATTTTGATAGTATAAATTGTAGTTGAGAAACATCTCTTGCAATATAGTATATAGCTGTAATTAATGCTGCTTTTCTTTGATTGGCTATGAGTTTGGTTTATTTATGGCAATGAAATACATGGATGATTTGCCGAGGGAAGATGCTTCACAGGAAGACTTTTTATAAGAAACAGGCACCTATTTAGGTGTTACTAATGTGAAGAAAACCCAGAAAGCTTCACATAGCCAGCCCATTGTCAAGGTATGAACCCACAACCAACTACTAATGTTCAGTGGTCTTATCCATTTGGCCACTGGTGGGCTGAGGCTATGGCTTTGGTTTGCATTTTATTGGTTGAAGAAGTCAGGCATCAGAAACTATTGACAAACTATTTCTGTTAAGGTATGTCAAAAATGTTTTATTTATACCTAATACAGGTGTCAGGTATGTACTATATTTGCTATTGTATTAATAAAATACCATACCTCCAATTAAACCTATTACTCTTTACTGTGTTAGGAACTTCCTTATCTCAAATTTTGTCCTCATTTAGCTATCCATTAATATACAGTAGAGCATCGATTATCCGACCCCCGATTAACCGTCACCTCAGTTAACCGACCACATTCTAGTCAGCAAATTCAAATGTCTGCTAGTGATGTGGCACTACAATATTTGGCTATGTCTTGGCTACTTTAATATTATTTTTACATGTTTTAGCTGCCAACACTGGATCGACCACGAAAGGGAGCCAGTATTTAAGCGAGGTTTAATTTTCTAATTTTTAACGATACAATAGCGACGATTATTATTTTTTAAAAAAATTTGATAGGCTTAACATGGAGGAAAATTCAATGCGAAGTAGGTTAATAGTGATATACTAATATACTAATTACATTGGATATAATAATATACTACACTGATAATGGATTTTTTTCATACTTTTCGGTTATCCGACTTTTCAATTATCCAACCAACCCCAGTCCCCAATTGAGTCGGATAATCAATGCTCTACTGTATATATATAACAATTTAATACAGTAAAGTCCCGAAAACTCGGCACTCGATAACCCGGCAGTCCAGATAACTCGGCCACATCCTGGCAGGGCAAAAAAATCCCCTAGTTAATTTTCATTATAGACAGCTTTATGTCTCAAAGTATTTTTCTGAGGTCTGTCTTATCAGGTAAATTACTGGACACTGTGTATTCATTAATTTTCATTTTCATAGTAAAGTCTCTATGCCTTCATAAAGTACATACTTTTCCTTTGTACTTTTCCTTTTCCTTTGTACTTACTTTTCCTTTACTAAGGGTATTTGGGCAGTTTATTCTCTGTTGTATTCTCAAGCAAACAATACATACAAGTACTGTACAGTACAGTATTTTCTGAGGAAACACTCGTACTTATTCTTTTTTAACCCCATTCCCAATAGCCCTGCAATTTCACAAACTTGGCCACCCTTTGGCCCACATTAGGCCGAATTTTCGGGACTCTACTGTATTAAAATTCATTTAATCACATTTAAACAATACATATTGATTGATTGTTTAAACATTATTCTAAAGATTTTAATAAAGAAATTAGGAACTATGTAACTATCAATATAAAGAAAACAGCTATCAGCCAGAAACATAAGAAGATTGAATTGTTTTTCTTTATCTCAAAGATCTGTAACAATGAACCAAAAACAATAAATTTTATTCTTAAATGTTTAAGTTAATGCTGACTCAGCTTTAGAACACTACAATATTCAATTGACTGTAATATTGAAGACAGAGTAAAATGTTTTCTTCTTCTCAAAACAAGGCAAATCACTTTTAAACTACAAAAATAAAATATTTTAATATTTTAAAAATTGATTATAATAATTGCTTTTATTAATGAATGTTTAGTCAAGAAATATTTTAAATATTTTTTGTAAAAGTTTCATTCTTATCATCAAAATCAACAAGTACTATAATTCAATTCAAATATTTATTAACATAAAAGGCAGTAGCCTGTTACAAGGGGGGTGTTTAACAAGTACTATAAATAGAAATAATAAATGACAACAGAAAAGTAGCTTGTTATCTCAAAATGCACTCTAACAAGTTGTTCTTCTGTAATCATGTATTATTCCTGTTCAGTTGTAGATTCTGACAACTAGAGCAAAAGTACTCCCAAAACTATTTTAAAATAATATTCTAGATTTCTAAATAAATAAATAATTCATAACACGTAATCTATTTTATTGAGTTGATAAGTTTTGTAATTTAAGGATAAGAGTAATAGTTTGGAAACATAGTATTATTAATTATTAAAATAGTTATATAATTAAATAAGTAAATAAATAATAAAATTATTATGGTAGTCAATAATGAATTAAGTAGAAATTAAACCAAAAATTTAAAATAATAATTTATGCAAAATTACTTTTCTAAGCATAAAGGATATTTAATATTCCAGATAGCAGGAGAAAGGAATCCACGAATTACATGAGTTCTTTCATAAATATTTCAGCATACTTTTATTAGAATATCTTAATTACAGATAAAAGATATTTAGCTTTAATTAAAGTATTCATAAATAATTAAATACTTTCATTTAAAAACTTAAATTGAATTATATTTATTAAAAACATCAAAGATTAGAGATCACTCAATATTGCAAATTTTAAGAAGGACCTTAGCATTGAATAAAAGATCCTATATAAATTGTCTAAAGATGCTGAAATTAAATAAGAGGAAGCTAAAATAATTATATGTTTAAAAAGAATGCTGCTGCTGAGGATGACCAAACTGCATATTACTTTAGCCAAAACAAATGTAGTAAATTAAATATTTAATTCTTGACTCCTTTAACTAAGTTTTACATTTTTTAATAAGTTTAATAACATAAGGATTCAAAGTGAAATAAAATGACATGCTTATCTAGATGCAATACCCATAAAATGTGAGTACCCAATTGCAAAAAATCCCACATCATAAATAACTAAAGTACTTAAATCTTTTTTATAGTACATTCAGTTGAAAAACAACTATCAGCAAAATTATAATGATGAGTTTTTCTGATTAAAAATACAGTGGGTGATTGGTTAATGAACAGTTTGGGACTAACAGCACAAAACCTTTCTCACTAATTTCTAGCCTTATTAACTGGAGTACAAACGTTTTCGGCCTTCTTAATAGGCCTTCCTCGGGTACACTGTGGAGCGTCGGTTAGAAGAAGTTTAAATGCTGCCAACGTTTGTACTCCAGTTAATAAGGCTAGAAATTAGTGAGAAAGGTTTTGTGCTGATAATCTTAGAAATAGTTCTAGCTACATATGCATAGTAGAACAGTTTGGACTACAAACAAATCAGATAACAAACATTTTTGCAAAAGATTTTGATGTTTGGACAATGAGCACATGTTCATATAATAAACACCTCACAGAACAAACACAAGAGAAAGCGACATAAAATAATGAATACAGATTGGTCTTCCCTTGTCTTCAGGCAACAATTCAAAACTTTTCGGAGCATGGGACACATTGACATTGACACTCACCTGGTATATACTGATCAAATAGTATTCCTCTGAACTTTGAAACTCTCCCTTGTAATTGAAGCCTTTTATTTTTCTGATTTGACAGAAACAATTTTTTTATAGTATTCGCATGACTGTTGGGCAGGCACTTGTTGAGTTTTATGTCTGTTTTTATTTTTGAAAGGTGAGATTATAATAGCAAAGGTAGAGAGTGGGCAGATATCTGATGTCTGTTGTTGCTGGGCAGTATGGCTTGAATAGGTCTACAATAGGCCATAATTAAATCTTATCTAAGAAAGATACTGTATAATCAAGAAGACTCAAGCAGCTAAAGGAATAACAAAAATCACAACAGAAAAAAAGAACATCGAAGAGCTCATAATGAAACCTGAAACTGATCTGACGATAGAAGAATGCCAAGAAACTTGGCAAGATATGTTTTCTTATGAAAAAGAGGATTAATGCCGATATCTGCTATTAAAGATCTTTTGAAGTGGGAAGATGTCAGAACAGTCTTAGAATGGTATCCAAACCAGGTTGAGGTTAATAGGCTTGGGGATCTCTACAATTACAATGCTATTAACCCCTACAAATGGAAAAAACATGATTAATAAAAATACAAGACTGTGTATACTGTATATGTATTTTTATTATTACATATAAATAAATGTAGTAAGAAAGTATATATTTTTTATTTTTTGGAGTTTCCAGAATGAATTAATCAAATTCCCATAAAAATCTATGCTAATATGATAATCGGTTAATGAACAATTTGGATAGCAAACAAAGTCTTAGAACAGATTATGTTCATTAACCAATAATCCACTGTACTTAATTACTAGATGACAAAAAAGCATATTTGTTAAAACAAAGAGATTGTTGCTAGCCTGTTAAACTTTCAAAACTTTGTAAAAAATTTTATCTGTATTTAATTAGTCTCAAATTTCATACGGAACAATATAAATTAAGTTGTATTTTAATTAAAAATTAAACAAAATAATAAATTATTATAATTAAAGTATCTTACACTGTTTTCCAAATCACAATATAAATTTCCTTGACTGTGAAAACATGTTAACCTCCTCCGACCTCTCATCCATTAAAATGGATGTTTGTTTTTATTTGTTTAATATTTTTCTGTTCATTTTATCGAGTTCAAACCAGGAATCCTTTATAGTGGAGTTTTCACTTTTCATCGTCAGGCATCTGGCAACATTGTTCATTACTTTTTATTTATTTTACTATTTAAAAAACACTAAGGGTCAAAAGTTGATGTTGAATTCATAAATGGACTTTTTATAATATAAATATTATAATTTTAAAATAAATTGATTAAAAAACACATTTTTTAATTCTCGGGTCTGAGGAGGTTAAAACTGAATTTTAAAAATATTCACAATAAAATTATTAAAAATATTTTGAATATAAAAATACTGAATAACACAATAGTTCACTGAATAATTTTTTATTTCATAATAAATTGTTGAAATATTAAGCAAAGTGAATATATGAATAAATAAAAATAAATTTAAATAAATGAATAAATTTGAAATTGTAGAATTTTATTGTAAGCTTTAAGAATTTATTTATATCAAGAATTTGTCTTTCTTTTGAATCATTATCACACTTGATTTTTATACCAAATATTTGATAAGTGAGGAGCATAATAAACTGAACGAAAATATTTCAAAACTAAATAACTGACCTTTAATATCTAGCATACAATCAGGTAGTAAAAAATGTTTGTTTATTTTTTGAATTTTTTAGTGCCATATGCTGGATATTAAAAATATTGACTGATTGTTTTCAAATATTTAAAATATTCATTAAAAAATAACAAATACATTATTTTTGGTAGTGTAATATAATGTTTTCATTAATTTCATTACTTTAAAATTTAATTTAAAACTTTTTTAATAACGAAAATAAAATATTACATCAAGGGATAAACCACATTCATTTTATTTTTGAATATATCATTCAGCTATATTTTCATGAAGGTTGGTATTACATCAAATGTCATAAAAACAGGAAATAAATTTTAATTTTTTTTAATTAATAAATATTTTATTCCTTTATTCTCCATACACAGAAAGCTAGAACTTATTTAAATAAGTTTCACAAAACCTTTCTCTCTTTACCTAGCAATTTCTTAATCCATAAGAAACTAATCCATGGATTAAGGAATTGCTAGAAAAAGAGTGAAAGGTTTTGTGAAACTTATCCTTCATTCTCTTAAAAAATTATTTTATTTGTTTCTGATAGTATTGTTTAAAATAACTTAATAAACTTTGTGAATTTTATATTTTTTAATGACAGTTGAACAAGCTTTAAGAGAGTTATTTTTGTTTTTCAATCAGCTAAGTTAAAAATTAAAATATTGGCATTATTTATAACATTCAATAACATGACTATCAATTCTTATAAATGCAACTTACTAATTCAAAAAATAGTGTATCTTCATTCCACAAATAACACAAAAACATCAAAGAAACCAGTGAAAAAACAAAACTTTTTATGACACTAATGTTTTCATTCATCTACAACAAACATTGTCAGGTATTTTCAAATACAAACTGATAGAACATATTTTTTAAATGAATCAAATAAATCAAAATTCAAAAAACTTTCAGTGGTTTATTTCACTGGTTTCTTTGGTGTTTTTGTGTTATTTGTGGCAAAAATGACCAGTTTGTGTTGTGGTTAGAATTTTTGTGCATAGAACCTACGGGTTGTTTGTACTTAAAAGAAAATTTGAAAGAGGTGTAGATTATGCAATATAGCAGATTATACACCAATTTTAAATTGCAATAAACATGTGCTTATGGAGCAATGACTATGCCCAACAAAATGGAATATGAAGTAGGACAGATTATGCAAAGTTTTATTTTAGTTCTAGCAATTTTCTGTGAGGTATGTGCCATTGCAGGTTATATGCACAAAAATATGGTATTTGTGGAATTAAATATTTTATTTCTGGTGACACTGACCAGATGTATGAAGCATTAAAAGATATACCTCTGCTATGAAAGATACAAGTTTGAATCCAGGTAATCATCTCTGGAATTTTTCATGAATAACCAGAACAAAGTCTTATTCAAAGTTTATTCGAACTGTACCAGAAATCTAAAGGCTTAGAGGTGATATTTATTTGTACTGGTATCTTCTCTAGAAAATGGTCTGATTCATATATGCCAGATTTTAATCCATACCATGTAGCCAATCTATTGTGAATCTTGCTTGTTCTTAATGAGTAAAATTAAGATAGGTAACTATACAACTTATAGGATTAATTACAGAAACAAGAGCTAGATCTAAGTATTAGTTTCAATCTTTTTTTATCTTGTTATGGTGTAAACCTGTCTAGCTCACAAAAAAGAAAAAAAATCTGGTGTTTAAAAAACAAATAATATATCTATAATAGTAGTTTATGGAAACAAAACATTTTCAATCCAATTAATAGACCATCATCAGGTGTAAAGGGACATAAGAGGAATGCTATGCTAGATAGGAAAGATGAAATGGGTTAAGCAATTGAAAGAAATAAAATATGACATTGGCAAACAGCATAAAAGATTAAGGAAAAATTGCCAGCAAGAAAGCGGGAGTCCTTGTCCCTGTTGGTTATACATATGTTGGTAACAGTGTTGTTTAAGATTTTGCAATTTCCTACTATATCATGAGAAGGTTGAAAATAGTTCTAATGACTTTTTTTTAAAAAAAAAAGCCAAAGATATTCTTCTTGAATGTTTAAAGTATATGTTCTCATAGTAACAACATTCTTTTTTCATTTCTGTTAATTTCCTGAGGATGGACTGTTGACTGAAAATGTTTAAATTGTTTATTCTTGTAATTTCTATTTCTCCAAATAAAGCAAATTTATTTTGTTATTTAGTAATGGCCTATAATCACCCACTATTGCACAGCTTTATCTGATGATCATTTGGCTTTAATATCATTATTGGGCTTTGAGATGTTTATATATGTGTTACTGTAAATGCTAGAACTATGGTAAATCCTAAGATCTTCCAGTAAAACCTAAGATTTACCAAATCTTTGTGGTAAAAGTCCGAAATTTTCTGCGATCATCGCTAATTTCGAACTTTTACCAGCATTTACTCGGTATATCTTAGGTTTTACCTCAGAGACATGGTAAATGTTGAAAAAATAGTCCCCGCTTTCTGCACCGCACCGTGTCACCGCCTTCGCTCGCCACATTACAACATGCATGTTAATTCTAATCTTGTTTGAGATTTCATTGTCTAAAAGTTATTTATGAATCAAGATGAGTATGAAACAGAGATTTTATGAAATAATGGACGAGCTCGTTGCAAGCAAGAAAGATAATAACTTTTACTTAATAGGAACAAATACGCAAAGTGTTTGGAGGAAGTAAAAGCTGCAAAGAACATGAAAAAGAAACAAGCTGTTCATTACAGGCATATAAAGCGTTACGACATTTTGACTATAGGCGGTGAAGAAAAACTAATTGCACCTATGAAGGAGGAGGATGGAGAAATAAGGTATTACATTTGTTAAGAGGACTTATTCAATATTCTCGAAGAAACACATGTTGCTGTTGGCCACGGTGGAAGGACACGGATGCTTAAGGAATGTAACCGCAAGTATAAAAATGTAACAGTTGAGGCTACTATGACATATTTGAAGCTATGTCAACCTTGCCAAAAGAAACAGAAGACTGAAAAAGGGCATTGTTGTCAGACCTATACTTCACAGTGAAATGAACTCACGCTGTCAGGTTGATCTAATAGATCTACAAACTACCCCAGATGGAAATTATAAATTTATTTTCGTTTACCAAAACCATCTTACCAAATCTGTGATCCTTCGTGCGCTTCAAACTAAACGCGCCGTAGAAGTTGCATACCATCTTTTGGATATTTTCACCACTTTTGGAGCGCCAAGCATCCTTCATTCCGATAATGGTCGAGAATTCTCTAACTAAGTTATTGAGAGTTTATGCTCCATGTGGCCGGATGTAAAAATCGTACATGGAAAGGCAAGACATGGCCAAAGTCAAGGATCAGCGGAGCGTGCTAATCAAGACATAGAAAATATGTTGAGTACGTGGATGGAAACCAATCAGTTATCAAAGTGGTCAGAGGGTCTAAGATTCATTCAGGCAATGAAAAATAGAGCATATCACGAAAAAATCAAATGTTCCCCCTATGAAGCAATGTTTGGTTGTCCAATGAAAATGGGCCTTGCAACTTCAGCAATCCCTAGTGATATGATTAGAGTTATAAGATCTGAAGAAGATTTAGAGAAGTTGTTGCATTCGCATGACAATATGGAACAAAATAATGACATCAAAAATGCAATTGAACAGGACAAGGAAGAAAGCATTGTTGAAAATGAGTCAGAAGGGGTTAAATTAAAGGTAAAGAAGTGAGTCTTCGAAAAATTGTCGCAAAATTGTCTTTGACCAGAGGACAAGGTTTCAAGAAGTGCAACTGCTTAAAAAAAATGCCTGACGAAGAAGTGCGCTTGCAAGTCATCAGGATTACTTTATAATTCTAAATGCCATGATAGCTCTCCATGTTGTGACAAGTAAAATCCATTTTTACTTTTATTAAATGAACAATGAATACCAAATGATTAGAAAAAATACTGTGATTACTGATTAGCTTAGCTGGGTAGGCTATTATATTATTTTTGCAAGATAATTTCATTTTTGTTACGTTAAAAAGTATTTTTAAACTGTTTCACTAGTTATTAATAAATAGGACTTAGTAAGTTTATAATAGTTGCAATAAGTGATTATTAAAATACTCATAGTTTTATTTCCAAAACCAACATTTACTAATTGTCTTTAGTAAAACCTAGCATGTACCAAATTCTAATGGTAAAAGTCCGGAAAATCATCTCACTTTATAAAAATCCTTACATTTACCAACTCATGTTGGTAAATCCGAAGATTTACAAGTAAAACCTAGGATTTACCAGTATACGGGCTTTTACAGTAACATATGTATATATACACCATACTGAGGTAAAATGATAGCTAACTGAGTACCATAGTGGGTTATTATAGGCCATGGGCACTGAGTCATCCCCAGTTGGTGCCATAAATAACTAAGTTAGTATGGTTATATCTAAATTAAATATATCTGAAAGCAAAAGATCAGATGGAGGTCCAGGTAGTGTAACTGGAAATGCATCTGCACAGTGTTAGTTGTGGGTTTGAGTCCTACTCTGGGCTAATTATTTTCTTCCAGAATTTTCTAAATTATTTAATAATTATTGATTTCATTATAATTATTAAATTTAATAAGAGATACACCTAATGCCTACTTCTAGTGCCACATTACGCAGTATTTAATTATTATTAGTAATGGTAATGTAGCTTGGTTTAATCTGGAAATTGTTTATCAAAATTGGTATATTTCAAATCTTTTCTGGGGCTGGTTCCAGATCCTCTTTTCTCAAAGTACTTCATAACCCTAGAACCTAGTAAGACCATCCTTCACTTTGCTAAATCCACCTCTACTACAGTTGGTCTAATTGTCAGTCCCCAAAATTCAGATCCATACAACATTGCAATTAAAGCATTGAAAGTTTTATAAAACAGTTCTTAGACAAATAATAACTGCCTTATAAAACTTTCCTTTTAATCTGATTGATATTATTTTATCACAAAGTACTCTACTTGCATTCTGCCACTTTTGTCATCCTATTTTATACTGTTTGTTGTATTTATGTCTAACTCTCCTCTACATTGATCATAAGTACTTTCTCCACTCTTATTTATCTATCTCTAATAACTAACCTGCATTCTCTTGCTCTCTCTTTACCACAAAACTGTGTATGAACTCCATTTTCTCTCTGCTAAATTATCTAACCCAGTGGCGTAGCGTGGGTGTCAGCGCCCGGGGCAGAGGAAAATTTTGCTGCCCCCTTATTTAGGTATCTTAATTTAAAAGACTAAAATTCAGTTTCGTCACAGAATAAGTAATGAACAATTCCATGCTCATTTCAATCGGTCCGAATCGTAGGTGTGACAAAAATATGAAATGAAATGGTTCAAATTTTTACAAGATATTATTATTATTTATTGTGAAATTTTGCCGCCCCCTAAAAGTGCTGTCTGGGGCGGGCCGCCCCTATTATGCTACACCACTGATCTAACCTTTTGTATCTCCTTTACCAATTCTTTCTTATCTTCACTAACTAGAACTATATCATCTGCAAATAGTATGCACCATAGTTCTTCCCTGACTATACTCCCTAGCAATTCATTTAATACCAAGATAAAAAAATATGGACTTAATACTGAACCTTAATATAAACCTACTTCTATCCCAAAGCTTTCTGCATCTCTCTACCCTGTTTTAACTTGAATCTCTGACTTCTTGTATATATCCTGTACTCTTACATATTCCTCTTCTCTTATTCCTTTCCTGTCACATAAGATTTCCACTAGGAACCCAAACATAAATTTTTTCTAAATCTATAAATAGCTTGTTCAAATACCTCTTAGAATAAAATATAAAAGATAATTAAGTTAAATTTAAAAATAAAGTTATAATTGCAGACATGTAAGAAATTACTATTAAAAAAACACAAAGTGATAGAAATCTCAGATATAGACGTAAGGAAAAATAAATAAATAAAAATGATCTGAAAAAAGTACTTATGATCAATTTTAGAGGAAAGTTAGACATAAATACAATGTCTTCATATTATCATCTTGGCCATTACATTTATTAAATATTTGTTAATTAATAGACTTTTATGATTGTGCCATATCATTGAACTTTTTAATGTTTTTACATATTGAGGCAGATGAGTAGGCTCAAATAAAAGATCAACTCCACCATAAAGACTTGTGTTCCTGGGATGTTAAAAAAGGCCAAGAAAATGAAGACATTTATCATTTCTTCTGATTTTTGAATATTTTAAATTTAACTGTGAAGACATTTTGAAAGAGTACCTAAGGCTAGAAAGAGCAAAAATTGGTTTTCAACTAGTTTGTTATTATCGATCTCTTTCTGATCAATACAATTTGTCTGGAATTATATTGTAAAACTAAAAGAAATTGAAATTCTATAATTGACATCATAATTTAGCAGAAATACCAACAATATGTTATATATCATTTATCATTTGGAATTCAATTTGCTTTACAAAAATGTATACTTTAGAATTATATTGTAAAACTAAAAGAAATTGAAATTCTATAATTGACATCATAATTTAGCAGAAATACCAACAAGGTATTATATATCATTTATCATTTTTTGTACTTTGTTATCATTTTTTTAATCAGTTCATTAATGTCTGCCATCAAACAGAGTGTAAATGGTAATTGTGAGAGATTTGTAGTGTTAAAATGTTTCAAAAAAATTTTAATCAATGTTAGATTATTAGGAGTATCACAGACTTTTCTCTAAAATTCATAATACTGAATAATTAATACAGCTGTGTTAAAATTTACAAATGGTAATTGATATCGCCATATATTATATTGAGAACTTAGTTTGATCCCCTGGTATTTTGCAATGCTCTCCTCCTTGTTGCATTTTATAATTCTTCGCATAAACAATCAATATTAGTTTTTAAAATTAATCTGCACTAGGTAAAAAAAGTAAACATTTGTAATAATTATATAAACATTAAACAAAATGAAAAAAATACACAAAGTGATTGCAATTTATAAGGTCTAATTTTGAGTGATTTTAAAATATTATTCTATTGCATTGTAGGATTGTAAGTCTTATGTATAATAAGACTTACTTATTAAATCTAAAATTGTGAAAAAAAAATGTAAAAATTAAAATTTGGTCGACAGTATTTACATCAAAATATATATATAAAATAAAANTCAAATAAATCTTTTGAATTTATTTTGCATATGAAAATAATAAATTTTAATGACAATTGATAGCTTCTACATTCTAAATAAACACTGGACAATAATTAGCTTATAATCATTACAACTAATAGGTACCAAATGTAAATTTTTGAAGAAAATAATCTTTCCTGACAACATACTGAATCTATCTTTATGATATAATTCTTCTACTATTCAAATTAATCTGAATAATGGAATGAATATTTCTAGATTAACATCCTAAATTCACATTTAGACCGATTTCTTTCTATATTCCAAAATCAGACTTCATTTTTTTATGAGAAGAATAAATAAAATTACAATAAATATACATTAATTGTAATTTTCTAAACTTTTAGAAATCTGGATTAAATTTTTTTAAAATATAAAATTATAGGCCTATATTTTGTTGATTTAGTTTTATAATTCATACTTGTTCTCATTTTTGCCTTTTCATTCATCTCTTCTATTGAATATTTCTTGGGTTTTATTAATTTCTATAATTTTCTATACTTCCAATCATTTATGGCCTATTCTTATTTGATTTATAATAATAGCTTTTCTACCAATCTAACGTAACTTTTTCATAAGATATCCATTTTCCTCCATTCTAATATCAAAAGCAGATTGACAGCCAGATGGACAAGACTGTTAAGGTATCAGACAGCCTACCACTCTGGGGACCTACGACTTTGGGTGAGCAATTCCAAGTTTTTCATAGCTGGTCTGTCCTGAATATGTTGGGCCCTGTCTCATACCATCTGGTTTTCCCAAAGAAAAATAATAGTGTTTACAAAATAAAACTGAGATATTAAGTAAAATAGTAAAAAGTAATTCAATATTTTGTACAACAGATTAATAAATAAGGTATACTGTACATATCAAGTTTATCCAAAATTATATATTGTTATAATCTTCAATTATGTGATTTTTTAACGCCTGTTCTGATTATCTAGGATTATTTGTTTGCAACTGTAAAAGTTTCTGATGATCCTAATATACAAAGTATCTATATACATGTTTATTTCTTTCAGTCACCTTGGATTTCTTCATGGTCTATGTCTCTTAAGTTTGTAGCTGCAGTGCTGATGGTTAGATTGTGGGTAGATGATTTTCTTGGAATGACAGGACATTTTCTGCAATTTTATTTTGTATGTGCTCCTATGAAGCTATTTTTACACCTTAAAAGTTAGTAATATTACTAACATAAAATCCCAATAAAACAATTATTTACATTTATTATTGTTTTATAAGACCTATTACTGTAATAAAATTACTGAATAAACTTAGCAATAACCTTCCAACTGCCATATATCTTCGGGTTATAATTTGGCAATAATAATTATAACTCGCTAATAAATTTGGCCCTAGAGGGAGGCAGTTGGAAGGTTATTTCTATGTATTAGGTTTGTTGTGAATGTTCATATTTATATGAATAAACTTAGCTTTGTAATATTTTTCATCCCTATCTAATGACAATCA
This sequence comes from Centruroides sculpturatus, assembly GCF_000671375.1. Lineage (NCBI taxonomy): Eukaryota > Metazoa > Arthropoda > Arachnida > Scorpiones > Buthidae > Centruroides > Centruroides sculpturatus. The sequence continues at coordinate 444,267 of NW_019384558.1, forward strand.
TTAGAAATATCTGCATGTCATTTCTTTAAATTATAATTCAGTTTTCTTTGCATTAATCTCATTTAATAAAATGCTGGTTACAATATGAAATTCTATTTATTTTTTCATGAGTTCTTTCATCAAATGGTAAAGTTCTTTATATAGTTGTCGGTAGCCTAGTTGTCTTTATAAATTTATTTTATGAATCAATTTCTTTTTCTTCCATAAAAAAAAAAAGAACATTTCTTCATTTCTTCTTAACTTAGATGTATTATAAAAAAAACACTGCCTATTTCCACCACAAGCAATCAATGCATAGTTTCTTTGAAATTACATGTAACTAGCCACTTTAACTGTGAAAACATATAGATAAACTTCCATTAACCAATTCTTTTTTCGATCATTTGATCACCATCATTTCTGTATTTAAAATGTATACTGTATATAATTCAAACACATTATAATTATAAAAATACTCATAGAAAAATTATATTTAAAATATTGTATAGATTGATAAGGTATTAGAATCAGAAAGCATTAAATCATCTTACAATTGTAAAGATCGTCGTAAAAGCGGCAATAAAATTAATTTCATTTCGATCATTAATGCCAAACTCCTTTCTCTTCGAAAACACGTGTTTACATCATACACCTTTAGAAGCGCCACCTGCCATCATTAATCATAAAGATTTTATAATTATTCGGAATGTAATTAAATCATTAATATTAAAAATATACTGTATTAAGTAATTTCCAATTAGAGATAATAAAATAAATATTAAAATATTCTTTATATGTAATTTTTTTACAAAATAAACATTCGTTTCTGCTAATAAAAATTAATTATTTTTAGCTATTATTAAGTTTAAAAAGAAAATATAAATTAAAAAGAAATTTAATTTTTATTTCGTGGCGTATTACTGCACGGTATTTCAATTTACTGAATTTTAAATATATGTATTTTAAGAAATTTATTCTAATTTTTTTTCCATTTTTAAATTACTATATTAAAAACGTTAACTTTTAATAATATTAAAAAATTAACGAACGTAAATTAATAATTAAAATAATATAATTAATAATTCATTGTTTATTATTATCCACACCAGATGGCGGGACAAATTTTCGAAAATAATTCTTCGTTTAATAATTAATTTTCTTAATTAGTGTAATAAATTTTATATAAAGAAAAATTCTTGTTCCGAATTAAAATTAATCGTTAATTTATTACAATAAATTAAAAAAAATAAAATAAATAATATTGTTTACAAATAATTTTTTCGAATTTTTATTTGTGACAATTTAATATAATGATATCTTATTAAATTCGTCAGAGTAATTATTTAATCATGAATATTTAAATAAGCATAATTTTTACATTTAATAAAGTAATTTCCGAATAAACGTAATGTATAAATATTTAAAAAGGATTTGGTTTGAAAGGAAACCATATTTATTCACGGCTGAGATCACGTATTATTTATCTTAGGTTGCTACGAAATATTTTTGCGTATTTCTCTCTCTGAAAAATATATTTTTGCATAAGAAACTTTTTGATGTTTATTTCATTCTCTAAATAAAAACATCGATTCTTTCATTTCAAATTGTGTATTTAAAATTGAAAAAAAAAAAAAATCAAAATTGCCAGGAGGCGCTTTAACGATATCGTCTGTGTTTGTTGTAATTATTATTATTTTACTGAATATTATTATTGAAGCGCTCCTAAATTTTTGTATTATTTCATGATATAAAACTTTAAAAATTATATATATATTTAAAGGCATTATAAAAAATTTAAATATTATTTATTAAGCATTCAAACCGATATAAAAATGATAATTATGAATGAACAAATCTCGTACAGACATACAAATCGATTTTTAGTAATTCAGGTAGAGACGGTCCCCGCTAGCAATCACCTGCATTTGACATGAGCTGCGGAGTTTAGAGTTTTCACCCGCAACAAGAATTAATAATAGATTTATTATGCCAGATAATGTCATATACGTTACCATCCAATTTTACGATAGAAAAATACGTTTAAATAATATATAAGTAGTTGCGTATTGGTTAGTCGCTTTTTTTTAAATATATATCTAATTTTCCATGTGATTAGTTATTTAAAACAAAAATAATAATAATAATTATAATATCTACAGTTGGCAACAATACAAAAAAAAGATAACATCTTACGAGTGTTGCCAACTCTAACATTATAGTTTTATATATCAGGATCCAGATGTTCGGATATAGTTCTTATGGCCTATTCTTATTTGATTTATAATAATAGCTTTTCTACCAATCTAACGTAACTTTTTCATAAGATATCCATTTTCCTCCATTCTAATATCAAAAGCAGATTGACAGCCAGATGGACAAGACTGTTAAGGTATCAGACAGCCTACCACTCTGGGGACCTACGACTTTGGGTGAGCAATTCCAAGTTTTTCATAGCTGGTCTGTTTATTTTCTTCCAGAATTTTCTAAATTATTTAATAATTATTGATTTCATTATAATTATTAAATTTTAATAAGAAATGGTGCCTAATGCCTACTTCTAGTGCCAAATTCATTNAAATAATATATAAGTAGTTGCGTATTGGTTAGTCGCTTTTTTTAAATATATATCTAATTTTCCATGTGATTAGTTATTTAAAACAAAAATAATAATAATAATTATAATATCTACAGTTGGCAACAATACAAAAAAACGGTAACATCTTACGAGTGTTGCCAACTCTAACATTATAGTTTTATATATCAGGATCCAGATGTTCGGATATAGTTCCTCCATGCCCGTGACAACCCGCTTCATTACTTATATAGTTCCCACGATATTCATCCATTCTTGAAGATACCTCGTTTGCTTTCCCTTTGACGTATGTCACCCAGTGCACCCAAGAGGACAATAAGATGACGACAGATCCTGGGTCCGACCGACCGGCCGAACAAATTGTGTAATTAGCTGTTGTGACCCACTAGACCTCGGGGGAACCTGAGCAGAAACTCGAACGATCCGATTAGTTTCTATAAGGCGCGCGCGGGCGTTTTTACAATTGGAGCGTTCAGAAAGAAATAAAAATAATAATAAATAAATTCAGTCTTGCAGGGTTGTATGTTTTGTTGTATATGTCTATATATGTATTAAAAAAAAAAGGGAGGGAACTCCTGCCATTTGTCACAATGAGTCAGTGTCGTTGGATTATTTTCCGGACAGGTTTATCGATTAGTTAGGACAGGACAAGTGGTGGTCGGAGTCATGAATAAATGATGGGTAACGCATTACCCACTTTATTACTGAAGAAGGAAGCTAGACGATTCTATCCTAACACATCGCGTTTCATTAACTCCTTCCCCCTTTTATGCTTTTTTCCCCTTCTTTCCTATCCTTTACCAAAACGTCCAGCGCAACAGGCCAATTCAAGATGTCAGGAAAAATCTCCAAAAATCTCACCTATTTAATTCGATCTTGGCTAGACTCCAGTTCATCCGTGCACCCGGTTAATTGGATAGCCTAAATTAAAGGTCTCCAGTTGAGTTTTGTATAGAATATTTAATAGTGTTCTGTCCTCGGATGCGGAACTTATCTTATTATTGATCGATCGCAAGTTTATGAATTAAATAAACTTCGTTTATTAATCGGATAAAATTTTAAATTATGTCAACTCAATTCTTGATTGATATTTTGCCACCGGCGACGTTTCAAAGATAATGTTTTTGTTTAAAAAATTTCGAAAACACTTATTGAAATTAATACAAAAATTTTTACTTTTAGCACATTTAGCCTAATTAGTGCTTATTAACGAAGGAATGTAACCAGAAGATTAAAGTTGGAAGAATCTTTCACTTCGAGAAGGATCTTGTGTAGCAAACCTACAAGAGAACCACTAATGTACAATTGTCTTGCTTCTAGAGGATCATGAAAGCTCTTGTGTAACTAACATGTTTGTTGTTAATGATGTGGATGTCGAAAACCGCTGCACGCACAATTTTATATACAAAAAACAAACCCTAGATTAAAAAAAATCGATCCTAATGTAGTAGCATTCTATATTTTGCATGAATGTAACCAGACATTTATTATTTTATAGAATTTGCTCTTTTTTATCGCTTCACTTAGTAACGTGGGCGTTTTATTTATAGGTCATTCATAAATTTCATATTTTTTCACAAATTTTGATTTTTTCTTTTATTTTTTTAATACATATAGTAAAAGTTTCTTAGAATTTATTACTTTCTTGTAATAAGAATTCTCAAAAGAAAACGTAGATCAATAAAAAGAATCAACTACTTTATTTTAGCCCGGATTTATACATAAACTAAACAAATGATACAATCACGCTATGAGGGTATAATTTAGGGCCTTTTTAAAATTTATTATTATTTGCCGGAAAAGAAAGATTTCTAATAGTCTATATTATAGCTTAGGGTTACACGAATTTAAATATAGTCAAGCTCATATAATAATAAAACTAAATTAAGTTTAGAAAGTTTCTTAGAATTCATTGCTTTCTTAGAATAAAAAATTTTCCGCAGAATTCATAGATTCATGGAAATTTGCATCTCAGATTTAATGGGATAAGGTAACGCAACACATGGGCGATCCGGCGAGACGAGTGCCTCCCGAGAAGATTATTTATGGGAAACTGACCCCTATTTAGGTGTTAGACAAGTGAAGGAAACCCGGAAAAGTCCACGTGGCCAGTCGGTCAGGCACGAACCCCTCACCAACTACCAGTGTTCAGTGATTTTATCCACTAGGTCGCTGGTGGTCCTGGAAATCTAAAACTCCATTATTGGGCCGTATTTACACGTAATCAAACAAACTATAGCTTAGGGCCTAGCACTACGAAGGTATAGTTTAGGGCCTTAGGGATTTAAATGTTTTATCAATTGCTGAAGGGATTAATAATACCTTTAAATCAAATTTTATAACATTTATATAAAAATGTTTTCGGCTTCTTACATGTTATAGCTTACGGCACATAAATCTAAATCCAGTTCTGTCTATTTCATGTAATAATAGAGATTTTACCGAAAAATATATATTTATAGCACATGAATCAAATCATTTAGATCCATGTTTGAAGGAAATATTTCCTGATTGTCCTCGAGATTGAATGTGGTAACGAAAGATATAAATTTATTGTCTTCTGTCAATAACTACGTTGATGGATTTCTCATAAAAATCATATAAAAAGTACACACGGAGGCATTATTACATACTAATAAAAAAAAGTGTATTAATTTTTATATCTTTTACAATTATTAATGTTTAAATAAATTGATTACATAAATTCGCCTACATAAGCCTGCTAATTTAATTAAGTAACTTAATAATGAATTTCGGATCTTTTTCGGTGTATAATTTAAAAATTTATAATAAAATTGAATTATTAAATAATTTATAGTTTTGGGGACTAAAAGTTCTATTCAATTGCGAAAATAGTGCAGAAATTTTTATATGCTTAATAAATATAGGCCTAAATGCGTAAATAAATATGTTTCCGATTTCTTATGTTTAAAGTTTTAACAAACTAAAATTAATTCAAATCTTATAGAATTGTTGTACAGATAAAGCCGAATTCATACGTAAGTTAAATAAAAATTCGGCCTTGCATTACTAGGGTATAGTTTAGGGTCTACGGCTTCTAAAATTACTATTACTTGCTGGAAGGAAAAGGGTTGCATATAAGTTGTCATATTCTTATATGACAGCTTATTAACCTCAACAAGTTTAAATACAGCTCTGAGCATTGACTTCGAATAGCTGGAAATTAAAAACTAGATGTAATTTAGGGTAAAGCTCCCGAAAATCGACTTCTGGTTATGTCATTAAATTTACAAAATTGTTAATTTACTGAAAACTTCTTATACACCTGATTAGATTATTTATATCTAAATAGGAGAATAATTAAGCACAGTATTCCTATTTACGTCCATTCCAAAGGACCGAGGATCCGAAAAATCCATTTCTGGTTACATGTCTTAATACCAAAATTAAATTAAAAATTGAATTTATAAAAGCATCTATCCATTAAACGATTAGATGTGTGTAAACAAGCGAATAAGTGCCCTTAGCACCGCTATTTGCAACCACACTAAGCACTTCAAGTTATTTGCTACATTGATCAGATAAACAAGATTTACAAACGTTCTACAATAAAAAATGCCAGAAGCAAAAATAGAATATAAAAGGCTCCTAAACTGTTTTAGATGGTAAAATATATAAAGCCTAAATTCATAGAAAACGTAGGGATTGGTTTGTTTCTACCTGCAAGATGCCATAAACTACTAATTTTATTTCGTTTCCAACGAGGCAATACCGTTAAATATAACTTAATTATCTTTGGAAATCCGATAAGGTGTAAAATTTTATGTATTTATATATTCTGCTGAACTACTCTTTACCGTTTACACTCTTGGACCACTTATGTTTATCGTCGTAAATCTTCCGTCGCTTAAAAGCGAAGAGGAAGACCTCATTTCCTTTGTGTCAGATATGAGTCATCGTAGTAATGACGATGTCAACCGCAAGGGTCGTTGCTGCCCTCCGGATACGTTTTGATGAACTGCAAGCTGAGGTCACTTCGCCCCGCGGAGTGCCCTCGGGCTCAAAATATGACGTCACAATCCGATGTGAAATATACTAATCCGTTGACAATTTATGCGTCAATCGTTCTACCCTAACGAAGATTTTTCCCTATTTGGATTAACTATAATGTATGATAATTCTTGGAATTATTATTATTCTTTTTTATCATCCCTCTGGTGCCATTCTGAAAGTCGGCAATTTCGAGCCTTTTTGGATCCTATAGGATGATACCAAATGAAGCAGACAATGAAGCTAATGAGTGAGTGTGGTGCAAACGACGGGGGTTAAGGCCAAGTTCAGAATGACGGTAATTTTCCATTCGATTGGTTCCTAATCCCATTGCTGGTTTACAGAATTGCACTGTTTCATTGGCCTCACCATCAGAAATATAAAATTCTTCACTACATAAAATGCATTAAGAAAAAAGAAGCGATTTCATAACGAAAAATTAATTTTTAACGGTTATAATCGCGTAATAACATCGTTTAATTTACGAGATTAATGACGTCACGATTCGAATTAGGTTTAATTAGATGATCAACGAGTTTTTCAAATTCACCTAATCGAACCTAATACGGAATTATATATTTTTTTAATATTTTACTTTTGAGACAATAAAAAGCGTTATAAAAATGCTTTAATGGATGTGAACAGGAGAATAAAAATGAAAAAAATTATTTTTTTTATAGTTAAATTTGTTCTTATTTTTTTACGATAGAATGTTACATTTACATGATGTATATCAAGAGAATTGGGCATTAGTAAGTGTTAAAGAGGGTTGTATTACGTGATTTTGAACCTTGCTCCGGAATTACGGATCCAAAAAGCATTACATGGTCCCAATCCACTATTGTATATCTTCTTTACGTATGATATCAATTTTAGGCCATTTAGATAGAATTACGATTGAATAAAAAAAGAAAAAAAAATGCATTTTTGAATTATAAGGCGTAAGTATGCGTGAGGTGTAGAACCAGAAAAATTCACAAAGTTGTGTGAATTATCATTGTTGAAATCCATTTACGACTTTTAGGACTTTATTTTTTCCAGATAAATTCGCATTAAATCTTCCATCTTCGAAAACTATTGCAACTCTCATAATTCTCGATAAATTTTTTGAAAAATTCTATAAAGTTTTAAAGCTTTTACCATTCTGTTATCATAAATACATATTTTTCTTATATTTTTAGAAAAATCATCAGCAGTTAAGAAAGATAAAAAGAAAAATCGAAATCTTTTCGTACTAAGTATGAAATTTCTTTAAGTTATGCGAATCGGGAGTCAATTTAATCAAGTTTTCATTTTAAAATATTGTTACCGGGCTTAATTTCATTTTCTTATCAACGTAAATTTCATAAAATATGAAAATAAAAACAATTTTAATTGATGTGTAGCCTTAAAAGTGCATACTCGATACTCTCTTTAAGTTCTTCTCGCGCTCACATATTGTGTATTATTAAAATAAGAGCATAAATTATGCAAAATTAAAGTAAATATGTTATTGTTAAGTTAAATTTCATTAAAAAATTACTAAATTATATAGCGAACTTTGCGTATTTTACAATAAATCATTGCAATTTTGTTTAGGCAAATACTTCAAACTTGTAATAAATATATTTATGTGACCCTTTCGTAGCATTAAATATCACCAATCAAAGCTAAAATCCGTTATAACTGGGTGAAAAAAGCAAAATATATATAACTCCGATTATCAAGGTCAATAGCAATACTTCATTTATTATAAAGTACCGAGCTCGAAAAATAATAAATAAAATTCAATAACAATAATCAAAGTACATTTATTTCCATTAGACCTATCTAATTCCGAAGACAGTACAGATATAGAATTAGATAATCGTATAAATTGATACATTATTTTCCTATATTATCTAGAAAATAATGAAAGAAGAATAGTTTTTTTCCCGGAATTCATGAGATTTTTCGATTAAAAATAAAGGAAAAAAAATACTTATTTACCGAAAGTATCACGGCATCTATTCAGTTTGGAAGAGAAAAGGTCATTAAATATACAAGAACCACTTTTCTTTGTAGTCGAAAGAATTCTTGAATGAGATTCGTGTATCATCAATTCCCAAAAGACGTCTATACATCTCATTAATGCATAAAAGTCGATAAAAAATAAATAAAATCGAAAAAACTTTCGACTTTTTTTTATTAAAATTTTAATATTTTATGGGCGCTTTATTAAGTTATATTCGTCATCTTCGTCAGCAGCAGCCGCACTTTTCTCTGATGATTTTATAATAAAATAATTTATAATTATCAAATTTAATATATTTATAGTTAAATTTAATTAATTTTCTACGATACTTAATTAAAAAATCTAATTAAAGTGCAAAAAAATCCATAATTTTAAGCTTCTTGAAGAAAGAAAAAATCGTGTATTTTTGAGACGAATGATCTTATTTCTAGTGTTTGAAGTTTGAAAATTAAAAATTGAAGAAAGTATTCACTTGATTGAATTTTTATTTTTTATTCTTCTATAGAATTTCGTTATTATTTTTTAAATTTATTTTTGGATTACGTATCGAAAAAACGAAGTAAGAATTCACGTATAAGGAATGGCTTATGTGGGTCATGGGATTGGTTTTGATCTAGGCGAGAATGTTTTCCAGAGAAAACTTTTGGTTGCCAATAGTAACGGCCATTCAGTTACCTGCACCCCATCGATCTAAGGATGGGAAAGAGCAGGTGCATAGGACAGCACGGGACCAATGAGAAAGCGGGATGGATGTAATTGTGACCAGTTTCTCTTGTGGCTGGGGCACCCAGACCATCGACCACTTACACCAATGTTCTCCAATTACTCCCGGGCTAAAATTTAACTGTAATGCAAATTATACTTTTATTCGTCGGGATCTATTGTGCAGCGAATTTAGAGCCTGTCGCGGAGTGTATTTTTTATCATTACTGTCGAGCGTGTAACTAATTTAGAAAAGTAGACGGGAGGTTCGTTAAATAATTTAAACACCCGTCTCGTTTAAGATTAAGTATAAATGAAGTAAAATAAATACTAAAGAATATAATTAATTAATTTTTTTTCATTGCAGAATATGGCGACGAATCCAAGCGATAAGGGCATATCAATATTAATCAATTGGACAAGATAATCCGGATATAGCGATCTATCTTGTTACATAATCAGTAATTCTAGGATTAATAAGATTTGTTCTTCGATCCTGAATAGATTTGCAGATTACTTAACCCCTTATCCATTAATAATACTAAGTTTAAGTCTACTACGATGCGTTATATCGAGTTACGATGTTATTATGGTAATAAAGTTGAAGCTGGTATAGAGGAAATATTAATTAATAATATATTGACTTAAGATAACTTATTAATTGAATCATCTTTAGGAAAAGGGCCCCAGAAACGGGATCTTTGTCGTTGGCGACAATCTTTCAAACATGTCACGTGTATATCACTTAATGACTTCTCATGAATGATTCAGTAGGTCGGTGTTGGAGAAGCTGTCTCGTTTCATCTTAGTCGATTTACTGATCGCCAGTTAATTGCCCCGGTCCCCCCTGTTTTTTCTTTTTTTTAAATGGAAAGAATAAAGATACAAACCTTTCTCATTAAAAATACAGTCGTTTTACATCAAGGTTCGCTATAAAATTGGAGCGATTATATTTAAGTTTATATAAATGTATATATAATCATCTATTTATATGCCGATCGTGATTTCACTATGTCAAATTCTCTTAACAAGTAAAGAACAAGGTGACTAGACAGGCATATATATGAGGGTTAGGGAAGTAGTAGTAGGTCTATATTGCCTATTAGGCAGTCAATGAGTCACTCCCTTTTTGACATGACAGATTATTTCAATTAATGACAGTTTCTTAATTGCTGTGTAATTCGGTCCGATATCACGTGTTCTCTTAGTCAAGGCTAATCAAGGGTTGACTTAGAGAATCTGATTGAACAGAGTTGTGCAAAAATCAAGATAAAAATCAATAAAATGGGGTTAGAGTTTACGATTCTCGTGCTGTTTTTCTTCTCGCAATTCTCCTCTTTTTTTCTTTTCTTTTCTTTTCTAGTAACTAGATAAGCGCGCACAACTCTCCTTGTTTAATTTTTTAAACAGTTTCGCATTAATTATGTATGAAGTTAAATCTAGTTAAAACTTTTATGAAATGTTTACCTTCTTTTTTTTCCTTCCTAAAATGGATGTTTTAAAATAGAATTCTGCTTTAATTTAATTTATTTATATATTAATCTACGCATTAACGGTTAGAAAAACTAAATTAAGTAATTATTTTCTTTTATAATATTAAATTAATTAGAGAAGGTCTGTATTTAAATTTTTTTTACCTGTTTTAAAGGTGCGCAACTAATTCCGATATCCTAAAAAACGGATGCTATTATCGAGGGAGAAAAATCAAGTAGAAATTTCCGCATCATTCGAGAGATTTTTGACGAAGAGAAGGAGAATAACAGATAACAAACTATCATCTTCGTCACTACAAAACTAACAAAACTCTAAGAGGGCAGCCATTTTCGTTTCCTGACGTAAGATGCTGTTCAACAAATAGGAGAAGAGATTCTAAGTAAAGGCATCGGAACGCATCCCTTTTTCTAATCTTCTATAAACACTGTTGTTTGAAATTTCCGAAAACATCTATTGGCCAGAACCTTTAGCAATCTACCAAGGTAAATCGTTGAGAGAATACATAATTCCTGACGTCAGCATGCAACCCCGCCCAGTGGGCTTGGCTGGAAGTGATCCGGAGCCAGTTACATTGGCGTATGGTAAGGTAAGTCTTTTATGAAATGTTCTCTGCCACATCTCTCCCAGGTCGGGTTCGGTATCAGCTGCAAAGCCTCCTTTTCTCGCTTCACCGCTTGTCGTATCCAGGTAGGTTCTCATTCCCCTGTACATCTTGCTTTACCTCACATACACCCGCTTACAATGTAAAAACATTAATACAGGGTTCGAAATCTTATCTAGTCTATTCGTTACGATAATTATAAATTTAATTTTTTCGTACGCTAATTTTAAAACAGGAATAGTAAATTCGACACGCCATTTTGATTTTTCGGTTTATTTATTTACTTGTTTTTTTTTTTAATTTTGTGTTTAATTGGTGTGGTGTCAATCAGTGTTGCGCTTGATGTAGGTGAGATAATAATCGAGTTACAGTAAGCAGGGGGTTCGGTTTAATATCTTAAAAGGGGAGCATTGGACTATCCCCGGTATCATGAATTCCAATAGTGATGTGACGTGGCTTGGTTGGATTATTGTGACCAAAGACGTGACCGCTTTGGGGATAGTCCATGACTCGTGGCTTATCTCATTCTGGAAAGGGGAGGGAGATAGTTTTGTTGTATCCCGCTGTGTTGTAGGGGTTTTTCGGATGTTTAGCTATTGAGAGAACGCAGCCGGTCCCCTCCCTTTCTTATGTTTATGCTTGTTCTAATCGTTATTTTTTTCTCTTTTTTTAAAACGCAGGGGACCGGCTGGCTACTCTCCACGACGATGAACGAATCTTGAAAAAGGCTAACTCCTAGAAATGCCTGTCATTCCGATTATCAACCAGGACACGTCGCAGATATGGCGACGGATCAACGAAAAGTTGGAGGAACCTCGGAGTCAGAGGAAGTTGATCCTTGCCATTGTGTGCATTGCCCTTCTATTAGACAATATGCTGTACATGGTGATAGTGCCCATTATCCCGGACTATCTACGTTACATCGGGGCTTGGGATACGCATATGGAAGGTGCAACATACAATGTAACTAAGAACGGTACTAGAATCCAGACTGGTCTTGGTCATATAGTGTTCGAAGGTGAAGATTCGGCTGTGGGTGTCTTGTTTGCATCGAAAGCTATCATTCAACTTCTCATCAATCCTTTCTCGGGAGCTGTTATAGATAAGATAGGATATGACATACCCATGATGATAGGATTAACTATTATGTTTTTTTCCACGGCTATGTTTGCTTGCGGTCAAAGTTATGGAGTACTTTTCTTTGCAAGAAGCTTGCAAGGGGTGGGTTCTGCTTTTGCAGACACGGGAGGTTTAGCCATGATTGCAGATCGTTTCACCGAAGAATCGGAACGAAGTAAAGCTATAGGAATTGCCCAAGCGTTTATATCCTTTGGTAGTCTGGTAGCACCTCCGTTCGGAGGTCTTCTGTATCAATTTGCAGGTAAAGAAGTACCGTTTATTGTTCTGTCTTTGGTGTCGCTCTTCGACGGATTTGCATTGTTATTTGTTATGAGGCCAGTTAAACAGGCCATGAAAGAAGCGGGGGTCGAAAGACCCAAAGGTACGCCAATATGGAGACTTTTCATAGATCCTTATATTGCGGCATGTGCTGGTACCCTTGTTATGGCGAATGTATCTCTAGCGTTTTTAGAACCGACCATTAGTCTGTGGATGGAGAATACCATGGACGTGGAGGAATGGCAAATGGGGTTAATTTGGTTACCCGCCTTCTTTCCTCACGTCATTGGAGTATATACCACAGTAAAATTGTGCAAAACATATCCGCAACACCAATGGCTAATCGCAGCAATAGGATTAGCAATGGAAGGTATCTGCAGCTTCTTTGTGCCCTTCGCTCGCTCTTTCTGGTTTCTTATCTTGCCCTTATCCGGAATCTGTTTCGGAATCGCTCAAGTGGATACGTCCCTTCTCCCCATGTTAGGTTATTTAGTCGATGTACGTTATGTATCGGTGTACGGGTCAATTTATGCCATTGCGGACATATCCTATTCCCTAGCATACGCAGTAGGGCCAGTGATAGCCGGGGGAATCGTTTCAAGTATAGGATTTCTAGCCTTAAATGTACTAATAGCAGTTACGAATCTTATTTACGTTCCAGTAATATACACATTAAGGAACGTATACGACTATAAACCGTTTGAAAATGAAGCAAACATACTGATGGACGATCCGCCACCAAAACAATACCAAACATACGTATTGCAAGACGGTGCAGCTACCATACCCGAAAGCCAACCTCCTCAGGTGCAACAGACAGAATTCATCGAGCAACAACCAACTCAGCTGCAACAGCAACAGCAGCAGCAGCAGCAACAACAACAACAACAACAATACCCATCGACTAATCCTTTTCAAGAAGAGCTAGCACAACCACAACCACAACAACAACAACCACAACCACAACAACAACAATACTACCACCATCAACAACAACAACAGCAACAACAACACCAGTCCAAACAAATTGCAGAACCTCAACCCACCAGAAATCCAAAGCCCAGAAAACAAGTCCGCGGTCGTGGTTATCGTTCATCCGACATGGAACGAATCATAACGAGTTCGGACGAAGATTTAGAATGAGTTGTTGCCTTATAAAAGTTATATCTCTGCAATAACTGTTGTAACTAGATTGTACAGTTTAGACTGATAGATGTTTAGGAATCATAAGACAACACCATACTGAATCTGCGTTGGCTCGACAATCTTGTTAGTTTATCCGGCATATTCCGGATTTCACGGAAAAAAAAGAGGTCGTAATACTAGCAATAAATGAAGAAAATTCTAAATCTAGATGTCGTCACAAAAAACAAACCTGCACAGATAGTTAGAAATCGGTGCTAAGGACTGATCAACGTCTAATTCCTCCGTGTGCTATCTATTTCTTCGTTATTCAATCAGCGTATATATATACAAATATATATATAATATATATAACTGTTATATAGTTAAATGTCTCTTGTACAGTCACTTAATCTGTACAGCACCCTGTAGAGAGTTATATGTGTGTGAGAATGTGTGTTGCATAAATAAAGTTATCCAGTTCAAATTAAAGTTGTGTTTTGTTACTATCTAAGCATAGCCGTGACCCGATAACGTTTAACGGAGCGTAACTAGTGTTTGCGTATCGTGCTCCCTTCCCGTTCTAGTGCAGAAAAAAAAAGAAGTCGAAAATTCCGGTGATAGAAGGCCTACTTGTTTTTAAAGTTTTTGATTTTTATCAACGACAAAATCTATGATACTTGAAAGTTTAATAAGATAAATTTGATTTATTTTTTCAAAGAGGTGCTCCTTGTAAATTGGAGGTTGCTGTAAATTTAATTTTTCAACTTTTCTTTATTTTTCTGAAGTGTTAAATGTACGGATTTATTCTCGTCTCTATCTTGAACAGTTCGTTTTTTTAAGTATATTAAATGAATTGATTTTGTAGTTTAAATGGCGAATTTTAGTCGATTTTATAAAGTAAAAGGCGGCTGGTTGTCTTATTTTATAACAAAGTTATTCTAAAATTATATTTTATCAGATAAAATAGAAATGAAATTAATTAAGATACGATAAAATTCTTAAATTTTGCTGCTTAATAACAAAGATATTACGTCGAATTTATGAGAAACTATGAGATATTTTGTTTCTAAATCTCTCGTAGAAGCAAAATAGATATTTTCTCCGAGTAAATTCTTTTGTGTAGAGCCGGTATAAAATAAAACTTATAAAATTCACTGCTTAATAGTAAAGATACTACATGGAGTCTATGAGAAAATATAAGCTATATTGATTCTTAATCTCTAATGGGCAAGAATTGATTAAGATACGACAAAACCCATAAAATTCACTGCTTAATAATAAAGATAATATGTTAAATCTATGAAAAACTATGAGATATTCTAATGCTTAGTCTCTTATAGAGCTAAAATAGGCAATTTACTACTGTAAATTCGTTTTGTATTACTTAAACTCAGCCCTTCTACCATCTAAATTTAAGCTTTACATCAAATTTGTATCCGATGTTGAAGCAAAAAAAAAAATAATAAATGTTATAAATAAATTAAGATTTAATGAATAAATATTCTATATTTATATTTTAGAATCGAAATTCGAAATTTCGAGCCATTTTTTCACAAGAAAAAAAATCTATTTTCGAAGATATAGAAAGAGCCAAAAATAGAAGTTAAGCTTGAAGGATTGTTACTGATCACACCCAGATTTTACTCAATCTTACATCTAAAATTAAATCTTAAGAATTAAGCTTTTCACATACTTTATCGTCAATAATAGTAGAAATATCTTAGAAATCTTATATAGATTATTTGAGCTTAACAGAAGAAGTATTGATACTGATTACAATGGATCTCGCTCTAATTTTATTATTAAAATTTAACTATTAATGCTTTAAAATCCTATTAAACTTTACTTAAATCATAAAGACGAAGATTATTAGTGACAGCAACCCGGAATTTTAAATCTGTATTTAAAAATTTAACGTTTTTATTAATATTAATCATAATAAACTAGAGTTGTCAGGGGAATTTTTAATGTTAATTTTATAAAATTTTTACAGTTTAATTGAAGATTTCGATGGTTTAATTCTGTGTTTTCAATTCTGTTTAATTATCTGAGTAAAAAAGGAAGAATGAAGATCAGAATTAAGAAAAATGTCATTAAATCTTCTAAACAATTATCAATAAAATCTATAAATAGCGTTAAAAATCCGTTTTTAAAATATAAATTTAAGAAAAGATAGTATTTTTAATGGTATTTATGAATATTTTTATACATTTGGTTAGAATTAAAGCTTAAAGCATCAGATCATAGATCTAATTTCTGTTGTCGATATAAAATCTTTGTGGTTTCCTCAAGATTTCAATTAATTTTCTGTTTATAATCCTTTTTAAAAATCTTATTTTTAAAAATAAAATTAAGAGAGGAGAGGATTTTTAATGTTATTTATGGATCTTTCTTTATGTTTAATTAAAATTAGAGCTTAAAGTTTCAACTTAAAGATTCAACTTTACTGTCAATATCTTTATGGATTCCTCAAGAACCAACTAGTTTAATATTTACACATAAAAACTCATGAAAACGTTAAAGAAAACTTTATATAATAATAAAGTCAAGAAAGAAGAACATTTTAAATGCTATTTATGAATTTTTTTTATAATATTAATTAAGATTAAACCTTAAACCTTCAGATAGTACTGTCGATACCGAAGCTTTGACGCTTCTGAAGAGCGAAATTAATTTAATATTTATAGGCTATATAAAAATACGTTAAAAATATCAAAGAAAGTTTAAAATTATGATAAAAATTAAGAAATAAAAAGATTTTTTAGTACAATTTATGAATATTCCTACATTTTAAATTGAAGATTAAAGCTTAAAACTTCGGACTTATGGATTTAACCGTGTGTAAATATCAAATCTTTGACGGTTCTCCAAGAAATAATAAGCTTGATATTTAGTTATAAAAGAATATAAAAATGTTAAATGAAGTTAATAATTACAATAAAAAACTTAAAATTTAAGTTTAGAATATAATAAAATGATCAAAATGCCCTATTTAAGATCATATATCGGCCGTACGAAGAAGAAGTGACAGAATTCGCTAGATTTAACGCATAAAAATAAAAAAATCGAAGCTGTTAACCATCAAAAATTATTAATTCCGTATAAATTACATACATAATTAACATAAATTTAATTCCTTATATTTATTTTAATTGTATTTTGATGAATAAATTTTTTAAAATGAGTATTTTGTTAAAGCAAAACACCAGTCGTCTCCGCTTCGTAATTCTCTAGTTGTTGAATATGCAGTAAAATAATAAAAACTCTACAGAGGCTTTATAAATTCGATTTAATTATACTAATTAGATATAATGTTTAGGCTAATTTTAGAGGATTTACAAAGATCATTCATTTTATTAAGAAACGTTTCGTTCGTAAACGTCGTAGACGTGTTCAACCGAGCAAAATGTAATTTTAATGATAAAATAAGTAATTTTAAAGGTCAGAAGACGAATTAATTAAATAAAGAGGACATTTTGAAGCTAAAACCTTCAAAAATCTTCAAAATTTCCGTGTATATCTATTGGGAAAGTACATACAACGTCTACAACTTAGGCCTATGGTGGCGTTATAATTGTTAATAACTTTATTAGTATAGAAGTAAAGCTTAGTTTGTTCTTATTGATGCATATATATTAGGTTTTTCTATCATTTAAACAATTAATCATCCGTTCTAAGAGATAATTCATTCCTATATTAATTATTACGGATATTCTGATTAATATTTGATGCATATAAGTCTTGAAATGATAATTAGATGAGATTGACGTCTCCCTGATGAACCCTTGCTGGGATTTGTCGTTTCCAACTGTCATTTTAATTAAATATATTAAAAATCGATTCAGTTTTCCTATCGATTCGGTGAAATTTATCAAAATTACTTTGTTTATTATCAAAAAAAATACTTGAATTTCTTTACTAGAAACCTGCAAAAGATCGAAATTTTTGCGTGCTTTTTCTGTTTTATTTATTAAATATCGTTGAAATTTATAATTATATAAGTTTAATTGGCATTTAAACTTCTTAGAATTGTGTTTTTTAAGCTTAAGAATGTGTCGGAAGTCTAGAAATTAAAGAGCGATGATGCCGCTATTTCGTCTTTAAAATCAAAGTTCCTGTAATTTTGGTCTTTAATATCTAAACTCTAATGTTAAATTAATAATTTATAACATTTGAATACAATTTAAGATTATAATTATTAATTTAATACAGTAATTTAAACTAGAAATTTATTTAAAAGTGTTTAAGATAAGCTGTAACTAACGTAAGAATTATACCTTAATTTCACGCTAAAAATTGGAAAAATAAGTAAATTTTTATATTTTCTATAAAGTTGTAGAAAATAATATATTCGATCTGTTGAAATTAATTTTTTACTGTAAAAAATGTTTTTTTTCCCTCCCCCTTCTTCTTTTCTCTTGTTTGGCAGTTTCTTTCTCCTCTTTTATCTTTAATAATTCTACTTGAAAATCCTTGAAGATCCCTTTAAAAATTTAACAATTCAGCAACTCGGTGGCGAATTTTGGACCAAAAAGATTTCGAAAAATAGCGATAGAAATTTTCTATACAATAATCCCTTTATGCTGCTTCCAGTATTAATCAGCCTGGTGATATTTCTGCTATTGTGATTCTTCTGGTGCTATTTTGCCTGGTGCTACTTAGCCTATGTATGAGATTTAATCACATGTCGGGAGATTTTAATCCATATTTTCATGCAGAACATCGCATAGAACATCTTCCAACCTGTAGAAAAGCAGAGTTTTTTTTTTGTTAAATTTTCTATTATTTACTTTAAATTTATCTTATTTTTTAAAATATTTTAAATGGATAAAATTAACTTTAATTATTTTTAAGGAGTATAAAGGAGCTAAATCGCAAATCGCGTTAGAACTGTATGTAATTTTACAACTTAAAATATAAGTAATTTATTTATAAATAATCTAATATTAAAAAATTAAGAATATTTTACGTATTTATTGAAAAATCTGCAAAATATTACGGGTTTTTATAGGCTTGATCGTTTAATTTAGGAGTTTTAGCGGCTAAACTCGCCTTGTATCTAACAACGATTTGCTTTAAACAGAAAAATAATCAATTTATAAATAATCTAAATCTTAATCTTAACTTAAAAAGGATTTTTCTTTAACGTTTTTATTTAAGAAATTGCGAATTTTTATAGAACCGCCTTTAAATTAGAAGTTTTATCAGCTAAAGTGGCAACTTGTTAACTATCTATACATTGTATGCCCTCTTGTATTTACGTAGTACAGGCCTCCTATTAAAATGAAATTATATAGGCTATATAGGCAACATTTCGGTCT
The DNA here is from genome assembly GCF_000671375.1 of Centruroides sculpturatus. Taxonomy (NCBI): domain Eukaryota; kingdom Metazoa; phylum Arthropoda; class Arachnida; order Scorpiones; family Buthidae; genus Centruroides; species Centruroides sculpturatus. The sequence continues at coordinate 463,484 of NW_019384558.1, forward strand.
ACATTTTCCAAAAAGAAAAATCTATTTTATAAGTTGGCCTACAGTGACTACGAAAAGCCATTCTATTCTTCTGTCCATTACAGAAGATAAATCTGCTGTTGCATTTATTAAGAAAGAGAAAAAGAGATTTCGATTCATTATAATTCGTGTAGAAATTTTATTTTCATGGCTATTAATTTTCCCTTTCTTGATTTTCATTTAACTACATCTTCCTGTGTAGTTGTTGCTTCCGTTTTCTAACTCTGTGCCAGCCAGTTCTACAACACACACATACACACCTGATCGCATTTATATGCAGCGCGAGTTAAAAAAAAAAAAATTGAATATTTGAACCGTATATTCATCCGTAAAAATACATTTATACATTTTCGAAAAATGATTTCTACATTCATATAATCTTTTATAATTTAAAATAAATGCATTTTTAGCGTAATAAATGCCGGTTTCTTACAGTTTTCTTTCATGAATTTATACTTCTGATCTACTTATGACTGTATATACAGTACATATCTGTACTCCTGTGTACAACTTTATGTACAGAATATAATTATGGATATTTTCGATTATATAAAGATAATTTTAAGGGTTTTATAAGGTATAGATCTCAGGCTTCATTCACTAACATAACATTATATTTATACTTGTACTCGTGTGTACAACTTTAAAATTACGTATAGAATATAATTTTTGACATTTTAAATTATATTTTAACTATAAAATAATAAAGTATAAATAAGCAAAATCCCACGCTTCATTCACTAACGCATTTTAAATGAATGAAAAATAACGTATTTTTAATCTAAATTTATAATATTCTATTCATTTTTATCAGTTTAAATTGTAAATATTTTCTTTGCTTATTTAAATATTTTTATTTTTATGGCTCCTTTCAAAATTTCAACTATAAAATAAAATTAGTGCTTATATAAGGTGTGTATGTCTTGAGGTCTAGTAGAAAATGTTTATAATTTCATTATTTCTTTGCTTTTATTTTATTAAATATTCTAAATTTTCTAATAAATAGTTATAAAAATTTAAATATTATATTTTGCAATTAAAATCTAAGTAAATTCTTAAAAATAATTATACCAATTCTCAATACTTCGAATTAATTACTAAATCTATTTTACCAATTTTTAAAAGCTAGAAAACATATTTTTAAGTTAAAATTATTAAAATTTTTGCAAATAAATTTGATTTTTATCTTCTTTTTTGTGTTTTAAGAATATTTTAAAGTAATTTTTTTAAGATTTTTTTTAATGATAAGCGATCTCTAAATCAGTCAAATAATTGAAATAATTCGAGGTATCTAACACTAAATTATATGATTTTAACATTCAAATAATCAGTTTTAAAGATAATATTCCTTCAATCCAATGAAATTTAAAGCGTAAAATGAAAATAAATAGAAAAATTAATAAGTTTTCAGTTATAAAAACGTAAGGGGTGGCCCAAAAGTTAGTAAACAAGATTTAACAGGTTTTAACTATACTTCGGTAAACTGACTTTTGAGCCGCTTTCTCTATATATATAGTTATAAGTATTTTTATAATATATTACTTTATAAATAAATGATTTTTAAAAAACTCATCGAACATTTTTATTTGCCATTTATCTTCTTTGATTTTCTGGATCTAAATTTAAATAAATAAATAAAAATCATTATACATAATGATAAAAATCTATAAAAGAAAAATTTATGAGGCTTTTATAATAAAAATAATAAAATTTAATTTATTTTAATTCGATTTTCTCGCTTTAAATTTAAGTATGAAAATTTCATAAATAGAGGAATTCATATTTGCTTCTTTTTTTTTCTGTTTTCCTATTTATTTAAGTCGTAAGTCTACTTTTAAAACTTTAAAAATTAATATAAAAAACTTAATAAATTCTATAAATTTTATAATCAAGCTGTAGAATTTTAATTAGAAATTAGTTTGTGTAATTTTTTTAACATAATTGATTTTATTTTAACGTTATTCTCGCATCTAAAATATACGATTAGCTTATTTTTTTATGTTTACACAACAATTATTATTTCCTAAGTTTAAAATTATAAAATTTTAATTAATTTACTTTAAAATCAACATTATTTATCGAGTTTTTATCTATTTTTCCATTCTCAAAGCGTGATTTTTCTGTTGTAGATGACCCTGAGTTGCATTCAACGTACTATAAAAAATTACTAAATTTTCTGAATTTAATCTTTAAAAACATTTCAAAATCGAAAAATTATTCTTTTAAATTAAAATCATTTGCGTTAAATTAATTAAGAAAGTAAGGATCTTTATTATCCTAACAAAGAGTAATCCTTAATCTTTCAATCAACTAGAATTAGATTTGGTGTGACCTTTGTTCTAGTTTTTTTTTCCGGTTTAGAACTAATTATCCCTTCTTTTCTTGTGAGGTTTTCTTAAGAATCAATCTAGAGTTCTTCAGAAAAGAATTTTTTCTAAAAATGGATAAGAAAAAAATACAAGGAACTTCTATAAAACGGGGTATCAGATGGCGGAGTGTAAGAGAATCCGTAGATTTTTACAATTTTGTATACAATCGAGCTGTTTAAAAGCAGCAAATCTGCAGCAATTGGTGCAGTCTTGCCGCATTCGCAGCTATAAACAATTGTCCAATCAGCATAATTTTCACATTTAATTAAACTAACTAATTATCGTCGGTAATCTCCGCCGCCGAAAGTTTTCGTAAGTTGAAGAACCGTTAGTGAAATCAACATTTAAAAAAGAGTAATGTTAAATTTAAAGGGAAAAAATATAGTAGACAGTTGGATTTAAAATGGCGCCCCTTATCTGGTAGAAGGTCCTGATTAGAATATTTATCGACCTAGTTTATAGACAGACAACAGCTGTAACAGTTCACATCACTTACGTCCTTTTGTACGAATACCATTGCGTGTTACCTAGACAGTAATTTTTAGCTTAGATCGATCGGCGTGTAGCTAGGCTAGTCCTTCACTAAAAAAATAATGTAAAAAAAGAAAATAATAATAGAAAATTTCGTCATTTGCTCTATTCTGTACGTGCCGGATCCTCGCATAAATCCGTCCTCTTGAGCACGTCCCTCCCAATAATAAGGATCGGGGATGAAAGGACACGATAGCAATTAGCATCGGGGACGGATTTGCAACGCTAAGAGGATTGCAACTATTCGGTACACAACCTGTACAGAAGTATGATATGTACACACGGTCGAAGTTATGTACACAATTTGCTTCTGTGAGTTACCCACGTGCGTCTGTAATCAAGAATTCGATCGGAGGGGACACAAAGGACCCTCTTGTTGATTTGGAGTCCTTTACGTTCGACCCCTATCTTGTTAGCCGAAGGGGATAGCTGCCGGTATAATTGGTCCCGTGTCCCTGATTAAGTAGGCAAAAGAAAAACGGGCTAATTCTGATGCTGCTAGTTAAAGCTTCCCTCCCGAGGCTTGTTCGATCGCTTCGTCCTCCTCACCTCTTGATCCCAAAGTAATTAGAAGGTTGAAACGACCAAGGTGCCCTTTATCTGACGGGATATTCCCGATATGAAATGAATCTTATCCGTGAATGACATCCAAATTACTTGGCCATAATTAAATATAATCTTTTGTATTTGGTGTTCTTTGTGTTTCAAACTTCAACCATTGTACTGATCTCCATTTATGAAGTGTTACGAAGATATATACTTAACCATCTTCAACGTAACATCTTTGATGTTGTTTATGGTTAATTATTCCTCATAAAAAAGTTATTTTAGCAATTCTAAGAATAGACTTTACCTCATCAGCAAAGAAACTACGCTCCTGATAATCTAAAGATATATTATATCCAGTTCTTTAAAAGATACCACAATATCTTTAAAGATATCTCGATACTGTTTCTTTCGTAGAATGCGGGGTCTATTTACTTACCATAAAATATTTTATACAAGCACCCCATTGAGCAAAAATGGCTCTTTTCGACAACTTTCGGACACCATTAAAATAGTAAAAATAGAGTTCTATTGAGATTTAAGTTCTGAATGTATTTCTACTGGGAGATATTTTCTGCATAGAAACCCTACGGAGTGCCATACGAATTTTATTTTGAACATCTTCCCGTAGAAACCTTCATTGAAACCGGTAAAATTTACTAAAATTCTACTCAGAAATTTAATTAATTTAGCCTATATAATATTTTAATGCTGTAAAATTGCGACTTTTTTTTACAATAATCGATAGTATAACAAACAGATAACCATGCGAATCTTTACGACTTTATTCGTAGAAAATGCGGGTTATTTATCTCCGGATATTCACGATGTTAGTAAAGAATATTTTATTCTTTGATCGCATCGAAAAATTGTTTTTTTTTTTTTTTTCTATTTTTAGAGCGTCCTCTCGAATCTTTAATGAAAATTACAAAAGTAAAAAATTTCGACGATAATTGGCAAGATTATTCTTAAAGTGAAAGCAGCAGCAATTCTTACTTAAAAGAAAAAGAAAATGCCATCTCCACCGACAATTTCTGCTAATTTGGAAGTCAAATAGACCTTATTGATTTTTTTCAAAGCGCCTAAAGGATTTTAATTTTCCAAACGTTTCTTGGGCCAAAGGGATTTTATTTTTTTTTTTATATTTAAAAAATATATAAATATATATACTTTTTCCGATTTAAGATCTATGGGCACTTTTCTAGGCATTAAACCTCAATAATACTTCGCTAACTTGCCCTTCTATCATGCAGATTCTACCCATTTCGACTCAAATTTTGTTCGTGTAGAAGTATATCGATTGAATCTATTGAACCGTGTGAATAAATAATACAATCTTAATTACTTCTAAAGTACTAAAGCGTTTGAATTAATTGTAATCGTTTACTGAAAAATCAATTTCTACCTCTATAAATTGAAGATCTTGTAAAAGTTCAAAGGTTATTTGTTGAAGAATTCGATTGTTTAGGTTCTTAAATTAAACTTTTTGATATATTTGATTAATTTTTGATCGTTTTCTTACTTTTACAGCCAGGGCCAATCCAGCCCACATCATGTCTCAAGGTTCCGAAGAGGTGAGTAGATTTACTATTATATATGATATATATGTTTGGTAAATTAATTTAGATAGGAACCACGCGGAAATCACGTTTTTATGGTATAATTACATTAAGGTTAATACTTCACTTAAGAGAAATAGCGCAACCTTGTCTAAAGCCCATTGTAATGGACTTCCTGCTTAGACGTGAGGAGAAGGAACTTTGAAAGACCTCTTGTCACAAAACAGCAAAGCTGTTGTCATGGTTACAAAGCTGAGATGCTCTCCCTTGCGAGTATCAACGAGAAGAGCAGAGTTTCTACTATAAAAAAATGGTCACTTATCGAGCAAGACGGAAAAATATATTTGGCATTCAGGCAAAAGAAGGAAGGGAAAGTATGCTTCTTTTAATATCAACTTTCCGGATCCAATCTGTGAGGTGATGATGTTTAATTCATCCAAACCGACATATGTCACCTTAGGGAGCCGTTTGTACTACTACTCCGGCGAAACGCCATTATCCGATACACAACTCAACCCCACTTGGGTACACTCAAACATAAAGGAGCCTACACAATCAGTTTAAGTATTTCTAGGGATGCGGGAAAAGTTTTCGAGATGTGCTTCGTGTCGTTTTGGATTAAGGTGACACGTCATCTCGATGATATCAGCTGAGGTTTTTGTGGTTTGTTATGTTGTTGGGATGTTTTCCTTCGCCAAATCGATGGTGACAAATGTGATTACTGTGCCTAATTGAACGAGCAAACAGTTCGTCCCCCAAGGCACGTCCTGTAGAAAGAAGTCAAGCGTGTCGCCACTAGGACCCAGCTACCAATCCTAACTGTAATGGGATAATATTTCCTGGTGCAATTGGAAGGCGTTGGAAGATTGGGGAGGTCCCAAGCACGTGACTCGAATGCATCCCTTCAATCGATACACCTTTAGTATTGATTCTGTCGATGTAAGGGACATTGCAGGGACGGTGATGATGTATACCTCAGGGAACTAGCAGGTGGCTTGCCTGCTAATCAAATTATTAGAGTTGATTTGAAAGGATCTGCAGTTCATGGGACGGGGCGGAGTTTGTCTGACATGTTAATTCCTAATAAATTGAGCGGGATCTAGCAAAGGAAGGGAGATTTTTACCTCTTCTCTTTCTCTGTAATTGTGTTTTGATCTTGCAGGTTCTACCTAAACCTCCCGTACCAGAATTAAAATCTACATTGGAGAGGTACCTAACAGGTATTAAAGCAATAGTTGATTCTGAGCAGTTTAACCATACGAAATCTTTGGTTAACGAGTTTCAGAAACCTGGAGGAACCGGGGAATGCCTGCAAGATTTACTGAAGAAATACGCCGGAACCGCAGACAATTGGGTAAGTAACACTTTTTAGTAACATCGGGTATTGAAATCTTTCCATTGTTAAGAACGAGAGGTTGCGTGTGCCACCACAAGAAAGCAAATAACGAGACATGTCCTCAGAGAATGGAGTCATTTGCTGGGCAAACGGAAGCATCTGGACCCTAGAGACTCCAACCTTGTTAGCTTTGTTCGCGACAGCAGAATTAACATTCAGTCCATCGATAAGGTAATGCCTCCAGGGAAGACTAACCGATCGGGATGGGAGAAGGGCGTTCTTCAGCAGATAACCTAATCACTATTTGGTTCGTCCATGTTGGGAGTCATCCTGAGTTATCGCATCTCTTCAATCAGCTACTGTAATGGTAACTGCTGCCTTGTACTTTAAATTGGTTTCGATTTTGGATGCTCGCTGTCAAATACACCTTTTAGACCCCTTATCTTTTATCGTGTTTCGCGTTACGCGCTCGCTCTTGTCGGGTATTAAGTTAAAACATAATTTTCTAAACGGTATCTCCTTCAGAAAACTTTATTAAAGAATATCCTCATCTAGACATCTCCTGCTGCTCTTGTACATATAAGGACTTAACCTCCTATCCCGGTTATTGACAAATAAAGAGCCGATCTTCAGACGAGAATCGGAAGTAAGGCTATCGACCCTAATTAACATAAAGATGCTCGAATTCGATTAGGACCGCCTATATGGCATCAGGTGTGGCCAATCTCCACATTTCAAATGATTCTACATGCTCCCAACATTCCAGATGGGTCCTTGAGCATCATTGATCTGTTCATCTGTCAATGTCTGACGAAACTCCACCCTCTTTGCAACTCCTTTTGCTTTCTTTTCCTTTTCTTCTAAGTATACATTACTTATGTAAGAATATTCTGATAATTTCTATAGGTGACTGGCTTCTGGTTGGACGACATGTACTTGAAAAATCCTCTTTCCCTTCCTGTAAACTCTAGTCCCTTCTTCATGCTTCCAAAGCAAGCCTTTAATACTACTAACGAGCAACTCAGGTGAGATTTATGTAATTGCAAATCTTTGTAATTTTCTTCGCATCTGACATCTATCCTCTCATTTCCAGTTACGTATCAAAATTCGTCGTGTTTTCTCTTAAATACAAACAGAAATTGCAAAGGTGGGTAAAATTTTAATTTTTGTTTTGTATTGCAAACAGGGATCTTACAAAATTTCTATACAATGAAGGAGAGATTTAAAACAAGAGTATGCATCTGGCCATGGAAAAGGAATTCCTCTATGCATGAACACTTACTACAGATTCTTCTCCTCTTATAGAAGTCCGGGCTTGCTGAAGGATACTCAAATTTTCAACGATTATTCCAAACACATCGTGGTAATCTGCAGAAATCAGGTAAATATTACCGCGAATTAAAGATTAATCAGTTCTTAGAATAACGTGACAAGAAATATGAATTTATATCCGAACAGATTTTTGTAAAGGATTAAATATTTGCAAACTTTCAATTATTTGCGACTCCGGAGATTGGACCGTTCCATGAAATCTATTTCTAAGTTAAAAAACTATAAAATTCTAGTTTAACAATCAAAATTTTAACACATTTAAAAGAATTAAATGATTAAGCGGTATATCGGAAACTTTATTAAACGTTAATGCGTGTTTTAACAAAGGAAAAATTTAATTAAATTGCTCATAAATCCTTTTAAAAATATTAAAACTTTTAAATGTATACAATCATTAAATAATTACTTAATAGTCCTTATAAACGTTGAAACGTGGGCTAAAATATGAGCTATTCACTCACTTGGATATTCGAACGTACACCCGTGTTTCGGTAATAAAATTTATGAAATTTATAGTTTAAACTTAATGAAAAGTGTTAAAAACAATAAAAATAGATAATTAAATCCTTTACGCGTTAATGTAAGACATTTAAAGAAAGAAGAAAAGTGATAACGTAATGAATAAGTTAGTAAGAGAATGTGAAAGGACCGAATGTCGCCTGTTAAAATTTAACTCTCAATAGAAATTTGATATTTAATTTTTAAATTGTTTTTAATGTAATTCTACTATAATTACGAAATTATTCTTGTAGACCTTGATTCAAAACTTTCAAAAAAAAAGTCTCGATCGCGCTTCTTTAGATCAGAAGCGTAAAGTGCTTTAGGCCAAAAATCAGCTTAAAAATAGTAAATTTAATCGTTAAAAAACTGTCAAGTAGCTCATTTTAAGAAATTTAAATCGGATTATAATGTTTCTTTTCTCAAAAATTCAACTGGAAACTTACATTAAAACAACATCTCTTCATTCATCCTTAGTTTCTATTTTTAGTAAATGCGTGAATGAAAAGATAATAGGTTTCTGTGAGATGTTATTTTAATGTTTCTAAGTTCAACTTCTAGAATTTTATATACAAGATAATACTTGAATATATTTAGAAAATTATTTTCGTGTTATCGAACTGTTCAAGTAATTTGTTCAAGCTATTTCTATGCAAAGTAGTCTATTGATCAGGCCCGCGCTTAGAGTTTAAAATCCTTTCTCTAAACTTAGTTTAAATTAAATGTAAGCTATATATAAATGCACTAGAAACTTCAGTTTTGGTTGAAGTTTTTTAAGGTGTATTCTAGAAATAAAGAAACTAGAAACATTTTCTTCGTGCGCCGCATGTTATTGAAAGCTTCTTTTGTGTTTCGAAAGCTTCCTGTTCCCGAAAGTCGTGTTTGTTCTCTGAGATGTTTACACTTTAAGGAACAAAAATTATATATATATATTGACATGCAGCAAATAAATGTAGTTAAAACTTTGTAACTATAAATAATACAGATAAGGTGAAGGGCACGTCTGTAACAAAATATAAAGTGCTAGCGGTACATTTAAGTTCGTTCAACTTGTATGTTAATGATTTTTTGAAAAATTTCCAGCTCTTTTATAAATATTCCATATCAGCATTTAATATATAAATTAAAATTGATGCTACTTCGCTTCTAATAAATGTAAAACGGCGTGGAAAAGCATGAAAAATCTCGCATGTATCGGCATATTTAAGTTCGTTTCTTCCTCAATTTATAATTTATTTATGAGTTTTCCACTTAATAAATAAATATTTTCTGTCAGCTTTTAATATTGTGACTTATTATTTAATTAAAATTGATGCTACTTTAGTATTAATTTATTATAAAAGACAATAATTCAAAAGGCCTATATGCTACCGTAGGCCTAAGAATAGGGAGGTTTGTTATTAATTTTTTAAGTGTTTTAACTTGTTAAGAAGCAGATGAGAGACTGAAGTGCAGCATTAGTATGCACTCAGCTTTAATAGGGTGTTAATCATATGCAAAACGAGCTTCTTGTGAATGAAAATTTGGTTGATAAAAATGTACATAATTCAACGTGTTTAATACAAAATTTACGTTGTAAAGAATTTAAATTTATATACATATATATATAAGTAATCTTTCGCAAGTTTTTAAGTTGTAAATCCATTTAAGTAATTTTTTAAGGCAAAGAAAGATATTGAACACAGAAAGAAAGGTGTAGTCTACAAAGGTAATAAAAATTTACGAGTGGAACCTGCTAAAGTCGTTCCCATTCGTGACATAAGAAACTATATTAAGTGATTTTTCATGCAAAAATTATCGCCAGTCTATATTTACACCCTTAAACATTAATACATTATCTCTGAATCTCATTTCACTTCGGTTAAAAAAACACATATTTTTTACATATGCTGCTGCAGTAATAAAAACACATCTGTTGAGAAGTTTTCGAATGAAACAGTTACAATATGACTTTATTCTTCTGTCTTTTAAAATCTGGGAGAATTGTTTTAGTAATTTGTTTAATATTGTTGCTACAATAAAATTATTTTAACTTTAGATTACTCTAGCAATAATATTGTTGTAACTTGAATACAATTACAATGAATACGTTTTAAAAGGATTTATGTTCTTGTTGTAGCATTAATTCATTGAATTTAAACAAAGTATTCTGCTGTAATTATAAACTAAGTCTGTCTTTAAATTACTAGGCAACTACAATAAGTAGGAAGAGTAAATTTTGGTTGTACTGTACTGTACTTACAATAGTGACGCTACACCTATCATATCAGTTTTTAAATGCTAGTATAATAATATTTAAAACTTCAGTATATGCAACTATAGCACTAAGACGGCCTATAAATGCCGTTTTAATTGGTTACAATCTACAATAAGTAAATATCATAGTTTCCTAATGTCGTTATAGCAAAATGTTTTCGAATTAGTTAAAGAATGTTGTTATAGTAATAAATCTATTTAACAAAGTTAGGCCTAAAATTCCTTAAAGATTGATAAAATAGGATTTTATCAATCTTAAAATAAAATTTTCTAAAATTTTCTAATAAAATTTAAAATTTTATTAGAAAAATGTAAGAAAATGTTATAGTAGCACAACTTTTGTAATAGGCTGATTAGTAAAACTATAGTTTGAATGATGGTACTATTATAAAAACCAATAAAAGCTGTAAATTATTGCTACTTTAATAAATAATTTGATAATATACTATCATCATAATGTAATAGTTTGAATCAATTATAGGCCTAAGTGCTTCTATAATGAATTCCAAGAGCTTACTTAAATGAAATCTTGCTATTACGAGGCTTTTATAATATATAAACACTACTAAAGTATCAAATTTCTGTTAGAAATTGCTAAAATAAAACTAATTAAAATCTATAAAGGTTGTAAGCTGATAAATTTTATTATTTTTTAAAGTCAAGTTTGTGCTTTTAATGTTAAAATTTTAACGATTCAAGTGTAATATTGTAGTTTTAATCAAGAAAAATACTTATATTGAATTTTCGCAAATTAATCTGCAAATTTAGTAAACTTGTAATTAAACAAAGGCATGTAAAATATGATAAAGCAGCACCACAATATTACAGAACACAAGGAATTTAAAGCAAGTACAGCAACAACTATCCTTTTGTTTATTTATTAAACTCGTTTTCTACATTTTGAAACGTATCCTACATAATATGACAAATAAAAGTAATAAAATTACTCAAAACTATCCTTCAGAATATACATAAGAATTCAAATCACGATATTAAAATCAAAGTCACGTCTCTACTCTTAATTTCCCGCTCGTAATTCATACTTCCAGTACCGAAACTATATGTGCTCTACACGCTAATTACTCTACAGTATTTAGGTCAAATTGTGGATCCGATTTTCGACTCGCCAAAACACGACTACACTTACTCGAGCGATGCTACTAGTAATAAAAATCTTCTCCATGTGACATTCTTGTCTGACTTCGTAGCGAAAATTCCATTAATCTGCAAATTTCCTATCCGTGATCGAATTTGGAATTGCATTTCTTATGCATAAATAACGGGAATTAAATATAATAATGGTTAAAATATTATAAATTGCTTATTTTACAAATTATGTTAAAGAATGCATGGAAGTTTTTATACAGGAGATTCAGATTAGTAGCAATTTGTGTAGGCGTACAGTAGAATAAAGAGGCAATTTTATTTTCAATTTTACTCTTTTTTATCTATTTTCTTAACCGGATATTCATATTGATTGAATCTATTTTTGTATTCCTATCTATTTTCATTTCCTGTTCTTGTTTCTTCCAATTTTCTACATATAAATGCGACTCTTACATAACGTTACTAGGAAAATTAAATATTTAAATATTTATTTTCTTAAAAGAAAATTAAAACAAAATAAATAAATAAAAATTATCAAAATTTTAATTTATTTTGTCCACTCGGATCGCTAGAGATGAATACTTTTAATGTAAAAATTTTGGAATTCCTTTATAATCCATTTCTTAATTAATCTTTCGATTTTTATTAATTTACACTGGTAACTAATATTATATTATTTTGCTATATTTACACCAGGGATTTGAAAAACTCATTAAATTTCGGTGAGCTCACGAGTTGAAATCTCAATTCCCAAATTATTAATGGTTTATATACGAAAAGTATAATGTAGATAAGTCTAATGTTCTGTTTACTTTGGTAACAGAGATGTAAATTTAAGCGATTAATTTAATAATAGTCATTTAGCCACTAAGAACATGGCAATCGTGGCATAGACTAATTTGGAAAACCTTATTAAGTTACCTGTTATTTAATAAAAGAGCTATCATATATTTATGTTTCTCGTCTTAAAGCTTATTATTTTAGGATTTTTCTGTCGTTATAATATAGGATATTGGCCTTACTTAAATGATATAGAAGCCTCCATTTTTTATCCTCTACACTATAATGATACCTTGTTAAACGTTTCTCTGTTATTTATCACAATTTCCTGCAACAAAACTTCACTGTATAAAATAAAATCATTAAATTACATAGAATTAAAACTGTTTCCTTGAATAATAAAAAAAAAGTCATTGTAACACTCATCTTCTCTGATTATAGAATAATAATATTTATGTCTTCTATTAGTGAATAACTACTATCTTAAGAAGTTGTGTTGTCATGTAGCTATTAACGTACAGAATAATACAGTATTCTGGTAAGTGAGGAATAAACTTGCGATTTAAATAAAGTAATATTTCTTTTACAATAAATAAAATAGATCTATATCTTCTAGATTCTTACACTATAAATCTTACATAGATTTCTTCCTTACAGAATAACGATATTTCCTATTACTAAAATAGTATATCACAGAAATAAATGTTGTTTGTTTGTAAAATAATGAAAATAAAATATTTTCAAGTGGCCTTTTATCAAACTTTAAACTTGTATAAAATTCTTTGTCTTGTTTTAACAAGTAAGAATTTTATAAGGTATCACTGTAACAGTATAATAGCTATTTAAAATATTTTTCTGTAAATAATATTACTTTTTATCAATAATAAATTAAAATTTCTTATTTTATAACAATAATATTTATATATATATTTTTCACAGAATAATGTCTTTTATTATATGAATTTTTATAGAAAAGGTGTTTTATAATTATCCTATCATATAATATAAAAATGCTTTTCGAAGCTATAGTATTATAATATTGGTTCATATTTATTGATATTATAATTTTTATTCATTTGAAGAGACAAGTGGATTTGAATATAGTTAATGACTTTTAATATTGCACACAAAGTAATAAAACACATTTTCATAATATAAATTAAGCAATTATAAGCGCTTATATTATATTATAAAACAAAATCTAAATATAAAACATTTTATTATTTATATTAAATTATACAAAAACTTTAGATTATTATTAAACTCTATAATTGCCTATTTTATAATATAACAAAATTTTAGATAAGTTAAAACTTTTGTCACATGAAATGACTCAGTTTATAATAGATTTCTGTATCTTTCTGCTATAATTAATAATAATTTGATGATATCTTTGTAATATAGGGGAGACCGGGGCAACTTCGGCATGCGGGGCAAGTTTGTCAAGCGCTTTTTTTAAAAAACAAATTAAAAGGAGACTTTGGTTATAGGTTAGGCAGTTGAGTTTTATTGGTGGCTTGTTGAGTGTAGTGTTTTTATTGTTCTCCAACAAGCGTAGTTGAATTATCAAGCAAATTTTCATTTTCGTTCAATTCCATATAATATTTTTTTTCCATTTATATTGAATTGGCAGGTTTTGTTATAATTCCATGATAACGAAAGTTACTTTTCCTGTTAGAAGGATGTAACTTCAACTTATTCACGTGGCCAGATCGTGGCTTGGCATTCTGTTCTCAGGGTTGTACTTAATGTTTCGAAATCATGACTAGCGGGGTAAGATCGGCAACATAAAGCCACATTAGAAGCAAAGGATAAAAATCAAACAGATGATAAATGAAAACATGTTTGCATTTGTTATTCATGTATATATGTCTTTGAACTTGCATTTCGTTGTAATAATATTAAATGGGTGTTGGATTTGTATTTCTTTGTTTTAATAGTGAATTCCAACTTATACATTGTTAATAACATAATTTTATATACGTGCCTATCTTGCCCCATTACTGTTGCCCCTATACCAGGGGCAACTTTAATAAAAATAATTAAAATAATTACAACTTTACAAAAAGAGAGAAGTTGCCGATCTTGCCCCTATACCCGGGGCAACTTCGTCAATTTCTCTCTTCTTGTAAAGTTGTAATTATTTTAATTATTTTTATTTCCAAACTGATTTTAACCAGTTCTATAGTAAGGTAACATTCCAATAGACAATATGCAAAGCTTTTTTTTCAGTTTACAGCAGTATTTATTACACAAAATTTAAGTAAAGCTTAACATGCCGATCTTGCCCCGGTCTCCCCTAAACTAATGGCAGATTATTATAGAAAGTTACGATGCTAAAATATAAAATTTAATGATATAAATTTCGATATATCAAAATTATTTTTAAACAAATGAAAGCGTTATATTTACTTTCTTCAAAACACGATAATTTGGCAAGATAGACACACTCTCTGGGAGGAACCTTAATGTGATTCAAATCCAGGTCAGTCTAACATCTTTTATCTTCTTTTCCTGCGAAAAAATTCATTGGTCCGTAAGAAAGAAAAAAATTTATTGCATAAATCTTAGATAAGCTACGTCTGACGTTAAAACCGAAATTTGTCTTACTTTCTACGGTCTATGTACAGTACTGTACATGCGGCTTCGCTATCTCCAGATGCATTTTTAGCTTCCATTTTAGTAGACTATATTGATATAAACACCTACATTTATTGCACCTTTTACAACGAACACACCCATTGCATTTATAGACTAACTAAACTTTCGGAACTAACTGTAACATCGCATGATATAGATTATGCGAAAATTAAATTTTCAATCTCCTGCGAAAAATATATTCGTATGTATTACTGTATATTTCATCGGTAACATTTTATAATTAGTTTATTGTCATTGTGACCATTAGTGGTACACGCAAGCGTTCAACTTCACTACGTGTATATAATTCACATCGCTCGATGATATATGGGGGCCTATGTTGGTATCATTTGCAAATGTTTGACGATATCATTAAGCCACTTATAAATGATATATGTTACAAAAATTACAGAATTATGGTATAATTTTGGCTATGTTTTCATCGCCGCTTACTATAATAAACAGCAAAAATTCGCTACGTTTTCCGTGACGTTTATTGTTTAGACACATCGATTTTTTGTGAAATAAAGGTAAGTAACACAAATAAATTTTTTATCGTGAATTTTTTGCCAGAAAGCGATATATAAATAATAAGGAAAGTAAGATTCCATCTCAAGCCATAAAACAACCAATAACGGATAAACACAAGTAAAATTCAATATATGGACGTGTAAGATTTTTGCATTTTAGTAATCGCGTATATATTTTTCACTGTTCAGATTATCGAACGACAAGAGTAATCCCTAGAGACTTTCAATTGATTAATCGGTAAATATTGCATAAAATAACCAACAAATGTAAGCTAATTTATTCGAAAGTCCGATAAGCACGAATTGTCGAAACAATCGACGTGTTTAAAGCCCATAAAATAATTTTGACGTATATTACGGCCATGAACTTATCTGATACACTATAATAACAAATATTAATTATATCAACAAATGATCTGTATCAACCATTTATTATATCTGATAAAATTCATCATTAGTTAGCCCGAACACCACACCTGATTTAATCAGCTTTTGAATGTATATTTCCGACAAAATAAATGCTTTTACCTATATTAAAGTATTATTATCTATATAAATGGATTCTCAACTTATTCATCCAATAGCAAATAACATAACATTACGAAGAGATGTAAACAAGGTTAATATATAAAGATGTATAATATCTATTTACCTATACAGGTAATTTTATATATTAACATCGATGAGTGCTATTCATGGATGCTTTCTATAAATGAATATTTATATTAATATTAATCCTATTACCTGTTGAATTCTATATACAAGGGTATCACATAAAAACACCAGATAGAATAAATTTTATAATTTAGATTAAATGATAACACAAAAAGAACCTATAGTAGTGGATATTATGAATTTTTATGTGTTTATTTTTACGAATAAATATCATTAAACAGACGAATGGCACGCCTCTTATTGCATTAATGTGTTCTACTCGTGCCCATAAGTAAGTGCTTTTTAATTGTATAAAGTGTGTATTTATATGAATGAGCACCGTTAAATGTATCAATGAGTTCCATTAACTGCTCGAGTGAATTGTATAACGTATGAATGAATAGAATTATCGACACGTTAAAGAACCTTTCACCTGTACGAGTAAGGTGTATAAATGTTGGCTTTAGCTATAGTAAAAGCTGGATAAAATGGAGACTTCTAATCCAGCAAATATTTAATATTTAACAAACATTTTCGGTTATTCAAATATTCATCTTCATGTTTTTGTTGTATAAAAAATCATATCCTGCATAAACATCATCAGTTGTTTAAATAATCAAGTTTTTAAAGCATTATTTGTATTATAAAAACCTTATAACTATATATAAAATAGAGCATAAACACAAAATGATCAGAATAATAACAAGAGACTAGCACGAATGCAAGAATACTTACGTGCTACTACATCTACAGTTAAAGTAAACAACGAAACAAAACAAAAAAAATTGTAGCAACGAATACCAGGCACGATAACCTATTGTGCAATTACCAAAATGCAAGCAGATGAAGCACAGGTACAAAAACAACAAAAACGACACCTTTAGTGAAAAAACGAAAACAAAAATAAATAAATAGAAAAAAATATACAATGGTAAAAATCTCTCAAATATATATATATATATTTTAATAATATTTTAATAATTATTTAAAATAAAAAAATAAAAATAAATTCCAACTCCGCAGAATGAATTATTAATTCGCCATTAAAATTCTTCTACTGCAGCGACAACTAAACTAAAAGGAAAACAAACGATTTTTCCGTTCAGGTACTTCAATTGGTTGCTTAGTTGACCGTCACTCCATACTTCCGGCGCTACTGTCCCAAACTTCCGGCCGTACAGTTGCCATGACTACTCAGCAGGTGTTAAGAGTTGGTCGAACAAAGAGATGAATTAATCATTCGATGCAGGCAGGGATGGCGGAGCTTCCATCATCAATTTTTAAACATGGCCGATAAGATCTTTGCGCATAATGTACACAACTCTACATGGGATTAAGCAGGCGCCACTATAAAAGAATGACAACCGGAATTATTAAACTACGAATTGTAAATGAACCGATAAGACACGATTCAAATCGCCAAAAGCATATGACTTTTTTTTTTCATTTATTTATAATTTTTATATTAGATTATACCTTCGAGATTCGTGAATTATGACCGATAATGCATTAGATAATCGGATAAAGTGTCTGGTTGAATATTTAATCAGAGAGTGGAATCTTTACTCTGCTTTACTTACATACGAATGTGAGCGTGTTGTATATTGTATTTTGGGACGGGCATGTACACATTTACGACTCAATCTTGCTTACTTTAAAAACTGTCGTGGTTTGTGAGATGAAGTGTTGCCCATTTGATAACAAAACGTCAAAGAATAACGATAAGAACGTGATAAATTGGTTTCGCTACGTGTTCTGTAAACGAATATCTTTACCTCTGCGTTTTAGCTAACATTTTTTTATACACTAAAATGCTTGATTCTGTAACGTAATCAACATTGGATCAATTTGTATGCTACTAGCTTTTATATAAAATAATATATAACGTGTCATTCTATTGAATGACGCACATAATCAACCTTCTCTTTTAGAAACCAACTAAGTTTTGCTGCTGCTGAATGTATACACTCACTAAAACTTTTAGTTTACCTTAGAGACTTCTTTCTTTATTTTTAAAATCTGGATTCGAAAACGTTCTTGAATTATTAATTTATCTTTCAATCCTTTCTTTTTAGAGTTTAATCCAGTTTTGAAGCTCAGATCTCTTATAGGAAGATACAAGTTACTTAGCTTTGTCTTATAGAAAATGCAGTAGATTCTAGTTCAAATCAGTATTAAATTTACAGATTTATTTTAAAGATTTCTTCTTTCTCTTTTAGCTTTTTATAGACTGACTGGTCGAATTTTTGGATACTTTACTAAATAATTTCTAAAGTTTACTTCCTTTTGGAATGTTTAAATATATGAATTACAAATTATTATATAATTTTTAATCAGAATTAATTTTAAATTTATTTTTGTATATCTAAATGCATTTTCTTTTAGGAACTAGCTGATTTATTTTACCAATAATAAAGAAAAATTTTCTTTAAATTTATAATTACTCTATCTACAAAATCTATTTTATATATAAATAGATTGCTGCTACAATTCTGGCTCAGAATTAATTATAAGATATTTTTAACAATATTTAATATTAAATTTAACTAATTTTTCAAAGATAAATCAGTTAAATTTCTTGAAATTGCCTGCAAATTACGATTCGAATTATGTCTACCCCTTACAATTATTCCTGAATCGAGCAAATTAACAATATCAATAATATAAAATTTTAAAAATTCAAAGATTAAATATTTATTTTCGTAGAAAATAAAAGCGTTCATCGACCCAAACCAACTACTGCAACTATAATTTTCTCTTTGAATTATATATAACTGTAAATATCCGTGTTAAACATTCTGTAGCGAAGTGTCTATGTCGAAACCGAGCAAAGATAAGGTAAATCATGGCGTATAGAACTCGAATCCATATAGGTATATCATAATTTATTTAAAGAATTCAATAATGCAACGAATGGGCAGTAATCCCAGTTCTTATGGAGAGAATTACACTGTATACTTTGCTATTAACTTGTTTTGTGAGCAGTATTGACGACTTGTTCTATTTTGAGCGTTTTCTTCAGCAATTTTTTCGCTCTCTGATATTTTGTTACGTGCAACTTTATCGTAAATATTGTCAATTTTAATTGTGATATAAGAGATTTAACACGGGTTTATTTATTAATTTATTTATTTAATGTTTGAAACATAAAAATAAAATCGCTCAGACTATAAAAAAACCAGAAATAATCAAATGAAGTTTTATTGATTATTTGAATTTCTCATTATCCAGATTGTTTTCATTTGAAAATTCGATAAAATTCAATTCTGTAAGATGATAAATCAACGTTTCTACTTACTAAATTTTCGATTTTATTCGAAAGAGATCATTTGGAATCAGATATTTTATGGGCAATAATGTGGTGTAAGAGAAATTTAATGGTTTCAAAGATTTTTGTTGGAAGCTGTAGTAGCAGTGGTGTCAGTGTTTATCACAGGCCAAGACATGACACAAAACAGATGCTTAATCTCTAGTAGTAGGAAAATAATTTGCATCGTTAGGGGTCATATGTTCTTGCTCCAGACGCTCCAAATTGAATTTTCTCTCCTTTCCTATCTATCAAATCAGAAATATCTATAATTTGCTTTCTTTTATGTAGGTCTATTATGACACAGTTTTTAATCAACAAACGATTTTTGTCTTACGTATTTAATCTATTTTGTAATAGTTTTTTGCTCTTCATTTCCCGAACGATAACCCTAACGAAGAAGCCATTTTTGAGAAATTTCGTCAGATTGAAAAATTAAGCAAGCAAGAACCGTTCGATCCTCCCGTTGGTATTTTGACAGTTGAAAGTCGTCCAGAGTGGAGTAAAATTTACAGCACTTTGAGTGAAAGTAAGTTTCATAAATAGGCTATATGTTTTTAAGCTATAACTTTACATCTCTTTGTATAAAACATGTAAATATTATATTAGGCCGGGTGAACAGAGAATCTATAAAAACCATCCAAGAATGTTTGTACGTGCTATGTTTAGACGATTATCTTTCTCAAACTAGAAATGGTAGGAAGGCATCCATGTATATAGAACCGGCTGCTATGGCTAGCCACCTTCTCCATGGAAATGGTACCAATAATAATAGCGGAAACAGATGGTATGATAATTTCTTACAGGTATGTATTAAGCGATTTTATTGGAGTGAAAATACACATAGCCTAATTCGTGTTGAATCTGGATTTACAGAATCAGTAGTTGTGCAAGTGTCTCAGACTCGGTGTAGAAATTATTTATAGAGCCTCACAAAGTTTTATTTTCGTTAATTTATATATATATAATATAGAAAATTATGATTTTTTTCTTACCTAGTAACCAACCGGGTCCCTATACGCTGCACCGACTGCTTCTAGCTAGATCCACCACTGTACTGAATCTATGTTAACTAGGAAGCTAGAAACACCAATTAGTTATAGATTAATCTGATTCATTTAATATGACTTTAAGTTATATTAAATGAATCAAACTAATCTAAACCTACGTTAAAAATAAATGAGCTTTAGCTTGTCTTCTACATATTTCATTAACTTTAGAAAGACCCATTTTTCTTTATATTACTTTTATTTTATCTAATCAGAAGCTATTTTTTTTTATAAATTATTTTCTGCTACCTTCAGGCTAAATATGAAATTTTTACTTTATGTATATTTTATTACGGTATACAAATTGTATATATTTTTTCTAATTCAAGAATTCTATAAAAAACCGATACATAATACACAATATACTATATATATTTATAAATCATAAATTGTATCTAATTTCTTAGCATGGTAGTACTTATAATACAAAAATAAGTTATTCTGAACGTATGAAACATATATGAAACCATCTCATATCCGTTGTAGTGGTTTTAAAAAATAAAATAAAATTATATGTAAGTTATAAAGCATATATAACACTTCCTCACGTAAAAAAATAAGAAGTGTTGAAAAAATCGAGCCAAAACTTTATAAAAAAATCAAAGACTTCCTGTTTATGTGCCTATGGGATTTAGTTTCTTTTCTTTTGTATAAACTCTATTTTTTTAAAATTTATAAAGCCTTTATAAAGTTTTTTATGTAGCAAACTTTAGAAATACATATAAGGAATAACTGTGTTTCCGCATTCCGCTTTTATAAAGGCGAGATAAAACAGACTGACGTAAAACCACCGTTATTTTGCATACTTAAACTTTAAAATGGACTCAAGTAATAAGATTAGAACTCATTTCCTTCAATCGAAAAAGTGTAATTTTCGATTTTCCTGAAAAAAACATTACAAAAATTGCTTTCGACCATTTCGGAATCGTGTTAACTGTACCCTTATAGGATACTAATTCAGAAACTTAGATAACCACTAGCCATTACTTACTTTTTATAGCCTATCTCTGATAATGAAACAAGCTGGAAATATATCCTAGAACAATATTACTTCATTTATTTAATTACTGTTTACAGTTCGTTGTAACAAAAGATGGAGTTTCGGGTTTCGTTATGGAGCATTCGGTTTCGGAGGGTATCACAGTTTTAAGATTTTGTGAGGAATTTTTAAATTTCCTGTAAGTTTAATACAATTTTTAATAGTAATTTTACGCTAAATTGAATCGTTTTCGATCGTTATAAAAGCAATTTGAATTATTTTTACAGAGAAAAGAAGGCAGAAAAGAGTCCGAAAGACGAAGGGGAATTGAAAATTGAGAAACTTAAATGGGAGATAACGGAACCGATAGCTAAAGCAATACAAAATGCAACGAAAAAAATTAATAAGTATGAAAATTTGATTTTTTTATATTAAATAAAAAAAATTAATTAAAAACCTCGCGAAATTTTCGCAATTATCTCGCGTATTCTCAAACTAAATCGCGCGGTGTGCTGACGTCATTACCGGCCGGAAATAAACTTCCGTTGGGAGTGACGTTGACCCAAAACGGAAATGACGCGTTTTGTGATGTTAATGAAGTCCATCTTCAAATTTTCGCATGAGATTTTTTTTCTATTCTTCTTCAGATTGGTAAACGATGTGGATTTATACATTTTAAAGTTTGACGAATATGGTAAAGAGTTCATTAAAGGGCAGAAAATCAGTCCAGACGTCTACATACAGCTAGCTTTACAGTTAACTCATTACAAGTAAGACACCCTTTGCTATTGTTAACCGTACAATGAATTAAAAAGACCGCATTTTAATTTAATTTCGAATTTTTAAAAAATTCTATAGCTTTTACCAAGTGAAAAATAGTCTAAAAATAAAGAAATTCTTTACATTAAATAAAAAAATTTAATTTTTTATATTCTTGTTTACGATTGAACGCTTGGAAGCGCCATTTACTGAATTGTTAATGAAATTGGTCTCTTTTTATTACTCCAACTCAAACAGAGATAAGGCAACGGAAACTATTACCCCGAATATACCTCTACGTTAAATCTATTTTAATAATTTAGGAACTTTTAAATATTCCAGAGTGTATAGAAAATTGGTATCGACCTACGAAAGCGCAGCATTAAGGAAATTTAAATACGGAAGAGTTGACAATATTCGAGCCTGTACTCCAGAAGCTCTCAATTGGGTACAAGCCATGTGCGACGTCACGCAGGTAGAGGTAGGAACACGTGTTATATACCTTACATCCCCGTTCTTTTTATATTAAAAACAATTGAATAATTCAATAATTTAACCCAATTAGGACGAAGAAAAACTCAATCTGTTCAAAGAAGCGGTCAAAAAACAAACAGAAATTCTCGTTTACGTAAGAAGATAATGACTATTTTCTGATTCTAATCATTATAACTCTAATGAAATGACGGTGGATTCTCTTTACTTTTAGACAATTAACGGAGAAGGACCGGATAATCACCTCCTTGGTTTAAAAGAAATTGCTGTCATGAATAATATAAAAGAACNAAGTGTGTTTAAATAAAGTTCACCCCGTTTCCTCTAAATAATAACCACAAATTGTTTGTGGAGTGTGTCGAAGAGTCCATTGTAAAATCAAAAATAAATTTAATATATAATTATTTCATTTATTACGCAAATTTCTGTATTTTTTAAGAAAAATTTTAACGTGTTTTTATAAATTATCACTAGAAAACTGCAAGATCGCTTACTACATGACGAATGACTAATACAACATTTTTGTTAGTCACTTGAAGTTTTTGAGGGTGTTGAAGTGAGGTGTAATTAACGTCAAAAGCTGGATCACTAATTGTATACACACAGCTCTATCTTAATTAATTTATGATGGAAAACACACAAACGTTGACGATTTATGCAATTTATACAAATGATTTGTATAGTTTAATTAAATCGTGAAGGAAACTATTGAAAGTCAATTTTTTTATCGGTGAACTTTAATTAATAATAATAGCAAATAAAATGTAAAAAATCGAGATTTCTAAATCAAACCGAAAGTAATATATGTTGCATGTATTAAAAATAAAATTGAAAAAGTGAAACATATTATTTTAACGTTCTAGATACCGTTTCTACTATACATATTCAAACTTAATGTCAGTTTTTCGTGTTTACATGCAAAAAGTAGCATAATATAAACTGAAAAAAAAGTTTTTAATCAGTTGTCAAAATTCTCATTTTACATTAAATAAAAAAATTTAATTTTTTATATTCTTGTTTACGATTGAACGCTTGGAAGCGCCATTTACTGAATTGTTAATGAAATTGGTCTCTTTTTATTACTCCAACTCAAACAGAGATAAGGCAACGGAAACTATTACCCCGAATATACCTCTACGTTAAATCTATTTTAATAATTTAGGAACTTTTAAATATTCCAGAGTGTATAGAAAATTGGTATCGACCTACGAAAGCGCAGCATTAAGGAAATTTAAATACGGAAGAGTTGACAATATTCGAGCCTGTACTCCAGAAGCTCTCAATTGGGTACAAGCCATGTGCGACGTCACGCAGGTAGAGGTAGGAACACGTGTTATATACCTTACATCCCCGTTCTTTTTATATTAAAAACAATTGAATAATTCAATAATTTAACCCAATTAGGACGAAGAAAAACTCAATCTGTTCAAAGAAGCGGTCAAAAAACAAACAGAAATTCTCGTTTACGTAAGAAGATAATGACTATTTTCTGATTCTAATCATTATAACTCTAATGAAATGACGGTGGATTCTCTTTACTTTTAGACAATTAACGGAGAAGGACCGGATAATCACCTCCTTGGTTTAAAAGAAATTGCTGTCATGAATAATATAAAAGAACCCGAATTGTTCAAAGATAAATCTTACAAGGAGTTCCTCAATTTTCGTCTAAGTACAAGCCAGGTGATTTTTTTCCTCTTTTTTTGCATTTTTATTCTCTATAAGGCGGCATTTTCTACAAAATAAAACAGTATATTTTTTATTTTCTCCATAAAACTTTAACATTATCGATTTTTTTAACGTTTCAGCTTCCCAGTAAACACGATATCATCGTCGGATACGGACCGGTTGTTCCAAACGGTTACGGTTGCTCGTACAACCCTTTAGAAAATCATATCACATTCTGTATCACATCTTTCAATTCTTCTGACATAACTAGCTCGAATTTATTCGCTCAGAGCTTAGAAGGAAGCTTATTACAGATGAGAGAACTGTGTACGAAGTCCCTTCAAGAAGAAATCAAACCATCATTGAGAGCTGATTAATGAGAACACGTGTAAAATATGGTAAAAATAAATTGTTACGTTTTCTCGAGATTTGAGAAGAAATTGTTAATGGAACAGTCCAGATATCTTTAAAAAAATTATTTTAATCAAACTGTTTAAAAGTCAATAGCTTATAAAAAATAATTTTTTTTAAGCTGTTGATTTTTAAACAGTTAATGAGCAACATTTTACTAATTAAAAATGTATATATTGTTAAAGTTATTGATTTCACTTTATTAATTTGGTATTTGGTCAAGTATTAAACACATACTTCCTCAAAGTCAAACTGTTTAATCATATAAACTCATTTTCGAGAGGAGGAGAGAGAAAATAAATTAAGATAAAACACAAAATAGAATGAAAAGAACATGCTGAAGCTCAGATATTTAAAAATATTGTTATTTATTTATTTTTGAAACAAATATAAGTTTTATAAATTATTTTGATCAAATAATTTTTATTAATAATCATAATTCAAGGGTAATAAGTTGTAATGAAGGAACAATAATGTATTTGTAGGAAATGAGTGATTTTGCTGGTCATCATAAATACATCCAGCTTTGCCAAGCACAAAAATGATGTGCCTCAATTGCAATACTTAATTTTTTACTTTTTATCATCTAATGAATAATAATTTGTTAAAAATAAAAACTTGTATAATTTTTATTATTAATTAGAAGACATATCATTCGCTTTGCTTTAAGCCTTTTGTGTCATGTAGTTCCAAATAAATTGGTAGTATTTATTTGGAATATTTGGTTGAATATTAGTTATTTGGTAGTCAGGAAAAACAAGAATTATTTGGTGCTAGGCAAAAAAAAACCATATTTGGTACATCCTCAATAATTGTGAAAATTTATTTTATATAATTCTAGCAAAAAGAAAATCTGTTGTGGAAATAGATGAGCCTTGGAGTAATGTTGATATTGAAAGGAATATGGGATTTTTGAAATTTTATCATGATCTGACTTGGGGTATGNCCAATTCTATACGGATGTTACGTTATTTTTTAAACTTGATGAAGTAGGAAATAATATTGTCTTTTTCTTATTGAATACAAAATGAAATAATTTTTATAAAATAATATAATAATTAAATTGGAATGTTATTTTATTTTTTACGCTTTATATCATGACAATATTTTTGAATTTTGAATTTACTCTATTACTCTGTATCTACAACAGCGACTATCCTATCGCCATCTCGTGGTAATATTTATCCCTAATTATTTGTTATTAATATCAACATAACTTTTTTGTTTGTTGAAAAATAAATGAATTATATTAAAGATCATTTTAAAATTTAAATATTAAAAATTATAAATTTATTTTATAGTTATGATAAATAACTTAAGATAAATTTTGATAGATTGTGCCAAGCATTTACTGAATTTACAGTATTAAGAATATATTGTTTTTTTTTAATAATAAAATATTAAAAAATAAAAATACAATTTCAAATGTTAATAAAAGCTTATAATATTCTGAACAAAGCGTGTACAGTATACGGTACATGCTTTGATTCTGAAGAAAGAGAATAGAAACTATGCTTTGTGTACTGTACACGAGCATATCTTGGATTTTCATAAAGCTAAAAACTCAAAAATTATCTTTTAATAAAAACTTTCATTGTATCATTAAGAATAGTTGAATTTTCTAAACTACAGTACGCAGTAATATTACAATTATTAACTCGTTCTTATAATGTTTCGTTTTGTATGCTAGTGTGCAGGGATGTTGAAAGAGGGAACTGGGGATCGTCCCCGTTTAGAAGAAAATTTAGGGGCTGTAGTGATTCCTATCTTTATAAATTAATGTTATTTTTGCTAACAAAAATTAAAACATTTATCGACCGAATAGCCGTACAATTAAGGTGACAGCTTACAGCTCTAGGGAACCGAGATCGAATCTAGGCGGATAGAATAAAACCCCAGGATTTTTTCTTGGATGGTCCGTCCGGATATACCGGTGTTCGTCCTCTTGACCATCCCATTGTGGGCTTGGGTGAACTCATCTTGAGGTCATCTTAGTGCTCACAACGCCGAAAGAGTTAAAAAATAAAAAACAAAATTGTTGAAGACTTATTAATAAAAAAAATGTTATACGTGTTTTAATTGTTCAAAGAAAAACCAATGGCGAACAGAGCCAGGTCTTGAGATTACTGCTAGTGTATAATAAATTTTGGGAGAACCTTGGGTTTTGAAAATATTCTGCACCCCGAGGAACTATGCCGGAAAATGGCCATTGTAGCTATTATCAAAGGATTACATGATACAAGGGATTAAATAAACAAAACAGAAATAAAAGAACCACTTACAACAGTGTTTCCCAACAGGAAACACTGTTGTAAGTGGTTTTTTTATTTTAAGGGGAGCAATTTGAAAATGGACTCGTCCAGAGTTTAAGTTAATCATATAGCCGCTGTATATGTTAGGAGGCATAAGAATATTAGAAAGGATTAGGTGGGGCATAGCACAAAAAGGGTCGGGAAACACTATTTGTTTGTTTTGGTTATGGCAACGCAGCTATTGGGCGATCTGCCTAGGGGGATGCCTTCCGGGAGGTCTTTTTAATGGAAACTGACTTCTATTTAGGCATTACGGACGTGGAGAAAACCCGGAAAACTCCACGTGGCCAGCCCGTCCGAACGAGGCGCGAACCCGCGACCGAACTCCCAGTGTTCAGGGAACGAAGACCGCTTGACCGCTAGTGGCTGGAAACACTGACTTACAAAAGGAGGGGCAGACGTTCGGGTTTCCGATTCGAAAGAAACTTGGTGAGCATGTAGCCCTAAACAAAAACAGCTTCTTGTCCAAATAATAGGATCCATTTCTCAGGCGTATTCGAAAAACGGGCCTCTGAAAATTGAGTGTTTAGCTTATAGCTTTTCTATTTGTAATTGCAATAGCTGAGTGGTTAGAACGATACTTTCGCTCGCGGTTACACAAAATGTCAACACAAGCACATAAGCTTCAGACGTTACTGCACACGAAAGACAAAAAAGACAAGTTTGATATGAAAATAGGATAGCATAGTCGTAGCTTTTTTTTTAATTGTTAATGTTATGGATAATTTTTTCGTGCGTTCCTGTTTGTTACACTTCAAATATAACAATATCACCATATCTGAAAATTAATATGAAGAAATAAAAATTTTATTTAACCACATACAAGAGTTAAATCTTCAGAGACTTCATTTTCCATAAACAGGAAATGACGTCACGTTTTTAAGATTTCTTGTTTTATAAGTTTTAAACGTGAGGAATAATAATAGTAATAATAATGCTAATGATACAGTAAAATAATTAAGTTACACATAAAAACAGTAAAATTGCATAGGCGCGAACCTACATCGAGGGATTCCAGTTCCTAATATCTTATTCCTGGCCTACCGCTAACTGTACGCCCGACGCATAGTGGGACCAAATCCCAAAATGCTGGCCAAAAGTCAAAAACGTTATCAATTTGGCTGAAAGTCAGTACTCGAGGGTTTTCGGGATCGCTGATTACGAATCCGAAGTCAAAATTTGAAATAAAAACAAAACGACGGATTTAACACGAACCACTTTTATAGAAAAAGTACAAAATAAATCCATACTGTATATTGTTTAATACAATAAAACATACAATCAGTTGATTAAAGGTTCATTCATCGTCATCCAAAGAATAATTTGATTCGCAATCAGATGATTCAACTTTGAAATCGCTGGAGCTTCCCGTACTTGCTGGTATACGTGGCGCAACTAACAATAAAACTGCTTCTGGAAGCAACGACTGAGTTTTTTCGAGGTAATTCGCACAAACTCGAAATAAACGGATCGGATATTAATAATAGGCGTAAAATAATGTCTTCCATTGTTTTCACTCGGGAACTTTTCTTGCAAAATCTTCTCGAAACTTTTTAATGTATTTATTAGTAGACTCTTGAGCGTCTTCAGACATCTGCCCTATCGGCAATACCGATGAATTTATCACTTCTGCACCATGAATCAATATCTTTTGTGCCGAAGTTGGCATGCAGAACCACGGATATAACTGCACAAAGTAACAAACTGTCTGTAAGGCATAATCTTGAAATTCTATGAAATCGATTTCATGGCCACACGAAATTGTCTGCAATATGACA